>NC_080064.1:187064326-187239454 GCF_949987535.1 Balaenoptera acutorostrata
CGGCTATACGTATACATGTATCCCCATATCTCCTCCCTCTTGCTGAAAGCAGTTTTTAGAGGAAAATTTATAGCATTTGAGTATGTTTTAGAAAAAAAAGGAAATATCTAAAATCAAAATCTACATTTTTATCTTAAAAAACTAGAGAAAGAACAACAGATTAAGTCCAAAGTAAGTAGAAAAGAAATAATAAGATTTGGCATTGAAATCAATAAAATTGGAAACAGGAAATCAATAGAGAAAAATCAGTGAAACCAAAGGCTATTTTTGGAAAGATAAATAAAATGACTAAGCCTAAAACCAGACTAAGAGAGAGAGAGAACACACTATTAATACCAGAAATGAAAGAGGAGACATTACTAAAGATACCAAGAACATTAAAAGTATGATAAAAGAATATTACGAACAACTCTGTCTACAAACTTGATAACAGATGAAAACAGACCAATTCCTTGAAAGATGCATTTTGCCAAACTCACAGAAGAAGAAATAGACAACCTGTATAGGCTTTTAACTATTAAAGAAATAGAATGAATAATAAATAAATAAATAAATAAATAAATCTCTTTCCAAAAGAGAAAGCACCAGGCCCAGATGGATTCACTGGTGAATTCTACCAAACATTTAAGGAAGAAATTATACCAATTCTCTACAATCTCTTTCAGTGGATAGAAGCAGAGGTAATACTTCCTAACTCAATCTATGTGGCCTGCATTACCCCAGTACTAAAACCAGGCAAAGCTATTACAAGAAAACTATAGTCCAATATCTCTCATGAGCAGATGAGATACAAAAATCCCCAACAAAATATTAGCAAATCAAATTCAACAACATATAAAAAGAATTATACACCAGGTACACAAGGCTGATTCAATTTTTTTTAAATTAATTTATTAATTTATTTATTTATGGCTGTGTTGTGTCTTCGTTTCTGTGCGAGGGCTTTCTCTAGTTGTGGCAAGCAGGGGCCACTCTTCATCGCGGTGCGCGGGCCTCTCTTGTTGCGGAGCACAGGCTCCAGACGCGCAGGCTCAGTAATTGTGGCTCATGGGCCTAGTTGCTCCGCGGCATGTGGGATCTTCCCAGACCAGGGCTTGAACCCGTGTCCCCTGCATTGGCAGGCAGATTCCCAACCACTGCACCACCAGGGAAGCCCTGATTCAATACTTGAAAATTAACTCATGTAATCCGTATCAGCAAGCTCAAGAAGAAAAATTACATGATCATATCTATATATTGTATAGAGTCAGTCTCAGCCTATCTATAATGATGATATAGGCTAGGAAAGCCTGAAGCACTCACCTGGGCCCATATTAGCTGTGGTGAGCTTCCACAAACATTTCCCCAATCAGAGCCAATGTAGTGGCTGGACCAACGCTTACAGTTCTTATAATTGCAAGATGCACCTCAGGAATAACATCAGAGAACTTTGAAAAAAATTTATTACCTTAAAATTCTGTATGGCACAGAACACATCCAAGGACCACACAGTGAGGTCATGATTAGAGCAGGGGTGAGGGTGGACCATCTGCCTTTATTGGGTTCAGAGAGTAGGGAAACTAGGGTTTTGCCAAGTTACTGTTTATTGGAACATTAAAACATAAGAGCAGGAATTAGAGTGCAGGAAGAGAAAAGTGGAGTCACTCAAGTGGTCAGGAATCTAGGTCACCCAGGGCTTTTTATGAGGAAACTTCATGGGTGGGGCAGCCTGGTTTCTTACCTCATTGTTTTACTAGTAGCTGTGTCATACAGCTGGCTATATGTTTGTTCAAGATGGATGTCTTTGAAATGGATGCCTCGTCAATCAAAAGCTTAATGTCAGGCATAGAAAAAGCATTTGACAAAATCCAACACCCATTCATAATACAAACTCTCAAGAAACTAGAAAAAGTGAAGAACTCCCTCAACTTAATAAAGAATGCTTTTAAAAATCTACAGCTAACATTATTTTTTAATGGTAAGAAACAAGAATCCTTCCTACTAAGATCAGGAGCAAGCCAAAAATGTCTTCTCTCACCATTCTTTTTCAATATCATACTGAAAGTTCCACTTAATTCAATAAGGCAAGAAAAGGAAATAAAAGATAGATAAATTGTGAAGAAATAAAACTGTCTTTGTTCACAGATGACATGATAATCTCTATAGAAAATCTGAAACAATCTACAAAAAAAAAAAACAAACCTGGAACTATTAAATGATATCAGGAGTGTAGGATACAAGGTCAACATACAAAAATAAATTTCTTTCCTCTATACCAGAAATAAACAAGTCAAATTTGAAATTAAAAACACAATACCATTAAACTTAGCACAAACATAAAATACTTAGGTATAAATCTAACAAAATATGCACAAGATCTATATGAGGAAAACTACAAAACTCTGGTGAACAAAATCAAAGAACTAAATAAATGGAGAGATGTTCCATGTTCATAGATAGAAAGATATAATATTATCAAGATGTCAATTCTTCATAACTTGATCTATAGACTTAAGACAATCCCAGTCAAAATCTCAGCAAGTTATTTTGTGAAATAAACAAACTGACTCTAAAGTTTATATGGAAAGGCAAAAGACCCAGAATAGTGAGCAGAATATTGAATTGAAGGAGAAGAACGGTGGCAGATTGTTACTACCCAACTTCAAGATTTACTGTAAAGCTATTGTAATCAAGGCAGTGTGGTATTGGCAAAAAAAAAAATAAAGAGAAATAGATCATTGGAACAGAATAGAAAGCCCAGAAATAGACCCATATAAGTGTACTCAACTGATCTTTGCCAAAAGAGCAAAGGTGATACAATAGGACAAAGAAAATCCATGAACACAGGATACTTTACATTTATTTTTGTTTTTCAATTTTGTTCATCAATGTCTTATAATTTTCAGTGTAGATTTGTTTTGCCTCCTTGCTTAAATTTATTCTTTTTAATTGTTTTTGATGCTACTGTAAATGTGATTGTGTTCTTTATTTAATTTTCAGCAAATTAATTGTTAGTGTATAAAAATGCTACTAATTTTTGTATGTTGATTTTTTATCCTGAAAATTAACTGAATTTATTGATTAGACCTAACAGTTTTTTGGTGGAGTCTTTAGGATTTTTTTATATGTAAAATCCTGTCAACTGCGAATAGAGACAGTTTTACTTCTCTGGTCCAATTCTGATGCATTTTATTTCTTTTTCTTAACTGATTTGCTTGGTTACAACTTCCATACTATGTTGAATAGGAGTAGTGAGAGTGGGCACCCTTGTCTTGTTCCTAGTCTTAGAAAAAAAAGCATTTAATCTTTTACCAGTAAGTATGATGTTAGCTGTGTGCTTGTCATATACAGTCTTTATTATGTTGACACATATTATTTCTATGTCTAATTTGTTGAGAGTTTTTATCATAAATGGATGTTGAATTTTGTCAAACACTTCTGCATTTATTAAGATGATCATATGATTTTTGTATTTCATTCTATCAATATGATGTATCACATTTATTGATTTATATATGTTGAACAAATTGGCTTCTTTACCTGGGTTTAGGCACAAAACAGATCCCTAGGCTGCAAAGGTTCATTCTTTGAGGACCAAATGAAGAAGAAATGTTCTCTAATTTCCCTGGTCAAGCGGGACCACTGGTTTAGTTCTGCATATGGGCAGAGCCACTGGCTGGGCTCTCTGCTGGAGTGCTGTTGGGTCACACAGTTCCCCTGGTGTCACAGCTCTGGCCACGTTTTCTGGTTACATAGGGCTGAGGGCTGAATTCAGCAGTGGGTGTGGATATTAATTAACTTCCCTTCCTGGGTGAAGAGGCAGAAGAGGCTCCAAGGCCAACAAGCCTTGTTGTTTGGGGTCCTGAAGAACTGTGCATCAAGTTCCCTGGCCAGATGGGGACACCATCTTGGCTCTGCAGATGTGCAAAGTCACTGGCTGGGATTTCTACTTGAGTGCTGCTGTGGGTAGAAACTCAGTCTGACGAGATCTGAATGCCAGTTGTTGTATGTCCCACCCTCTTTCTCCATCACAATCTGATCTCCAGTATTCAAGCCCCACAAAGTTCCCCCCACAATCCCTGTGAGGCAAGACCTGAGTGGGCCCCCTGGGAAGTGCACCACAATGTTGGGGGAGCTGGATGTCTATCTGAGGCTCTTTTCTTCCCGCTAGAGAAAGAATAGGCCCAGATGGACCCTCTTGGTGTGGCTCTGTGCCAGCCTGGGGGTAAGGCAGTGTGGCTAGAGGGTGGCCACTCCTCTTACCCTGCTAATACAGTCCTTCTCAGTCTCTTTGGTCAAGGAGTTGCTTCAACCTCACCTCCATATTCTAGAATTTTCACATGGTGTCTCCTCTATGGATAGTTGCTAATTGGTCTTCTTGTGAGGGAGACTGAAGTCAGGATCGACCTATGTTGCCATCTTGATGATGTCACCCTTTAAAAGATAATGTACTCTAAAAATTTTTTTTTTACTCTAAAGGTATTTTAGTCCAGGCAATAAATAACTGCCCACAGTGGAATAAGTGGAAATAATACTGGTTCTCAAATAATAAGATGAGGCTTCCAGTTCTTAGTCTACCATTTATGAACTGGGACCACTTGGGAAAGCCATTTAATTCTCCAGTTGTTTTCATGTGTAAGGGAGGAGTGATATTTGCTGGCCTTTCCACAGCCTAGTATTGTTCTGCTGACGATGACAATAATGGACACCAAAGGAGTCCAAGAGAATATAAAGACTATTCAGTTTTGTAATGACTATATTTACCAATAAAAACATGTGCTGAACCTTGCTTTCACATGTTTCATATAATGCTAAAATAATATATTGAATAATTGGGATAGTAGGACAGGAGAATAGAAGAATGTAATCTATTTTATTAACATGGAACAGGTACATCTTTATGGCCATGTAAAGAGTAAGAATACATAGGTCACTGGGGGTCTATCTTTTCATGTATAAATTTTACCTCTCTTTTCCCAAGAGTCTCTTTGCTCTAGCCTTTGCTGACTTCTGAATAAATATGCAAATGAAGAACAGACAATGAATAGTTAACAAGCATTTATAAATAAGCATTTATCTATTACTATATTCATGAATGAATAAGCATTTTTGTCTGTGTAGAAAACACATAAGACGGTGCTCTGTTTACTCTAAAGCAGCATTCTAAACCTAGCAATTTTTAAAATCTATACTTTTTTCCATTTGTCCTTTAATATACTTATTCAATAATTATAAAAGAAATATTGAGTGTCTATAAATTTTCAGGCTGTGAGATATGAAAGATACTGCCAACATTTTCTTCACTTTCTAACTGGGCAAATTTTGCATATGAGACTACCAGAACCAATCCCCATAGAAAACACTAATTACATATAACTCAATCGAAACTGTTTTCAGTATCTATCTAGATGGAAGTTTAAAGAAAAGTACTTATAGAACCTAACAAATACATAAATTTTTATGAATGAATTTATTAATATATATATAAGTGAATGAATACATGAAGGAAGAAAAATGAAAAGGCTCTGTGTAATATTCTTTCTTCTTGAGATAAGAATTTTTTTTTAAATTTAAGGCAGTAAATGATATACTTAATCTTAAGTACTAAAGTATTTTATATACACATTTCTCTTAACAAAACGTGTGCCTAAATTCTGGTTAGTAACTGATGAATTGGGGAATTGACTCAGGGATTTAGACATAGTGATGATGAAATAGTCAAATCAATACATCTATCTTGGTATAGCCATAATCAGTGAGAGCATTTAGTTATTTTTATAAGCAATACATCAAAAACACCATTATACTTATTATTTCCAAAATGTGGGTCTTTGAACATATACGCAACATCCATGTATTTTGCTTGATGGCATTAGCTGTAATAGTCATCTATCATGCAGAGAAATAGCACTGGTGTTGTGTGTAAAACAAAATATGGAGAAGCTGCTTCAACAGATCTCTTACTTGTCAAATACGGCAGTCCATGTATAGAAGAGCTAAATTCCAACAGAAAGCACAGGCCAAGAATATAAGCTTAAAATACAGAATTACATTAGATACAAGAGGGAATCTTTAGCTGGGAATGCCAACTCTACAACTCCACAACTTCTGTTAGTAAATATACACGGACACAATATTTTTACTTGTTTCCTTTGAGAATATTACTTATTTGAAATCTTGGAGCCTGTTATATATATATAACACTATACTACATAATTTGTAAATTGCTATTTGAACTGGTCTTCTAGATTTAAATATTCTCTTTCTCATTCCCAAATCTCAGCAAATGTATACAGATTGGCAAATTCATTGTATCTGAGTTTGAAACTGCAGTAAATCCTTACTCTTGTATAATTTACTAATATGTAATGTTAGGTGATTAAGCAAGTGTACTTTGGGATTCTCCTTAAACAATAAGTACTTGAAAAGAAAATTATCAGAGTTAATTCCAAACTGCTACTGGAAGGAGCTCTTTTAATATATATATAAAATCATATAGTATATATAGGATTATATATAGGAAGGGTGTATATATGGAAGGCACTCTTTTACATTATATATTACGTTATTATATAATTAGATATTACAATTCAATTATATATAACATATTACATTATATATATATATTACATTATATATATAATATAATCCCCACTTACGGTTCAGATTTAATTTCTTGTATTTGTCTTTTAGTTATTATTGATACCTTGATTAGTTGCATAGACCTATGACAATTATGCTTTTTTTTTTTTTTGGCAATTGGTAGGTTTATAAGATTTATAAGATCTAGTGTGTAGAACAGACCTTTTTCTCTAACTATTGGATCTTGGTCATGTTGTCAAGACTAAGAAGGATCTAAGATTTTGTTCTCCTTGCAAGCTAACAAGTTAGTCTAGCTATCTTCCATGGCTGCTTGCTATATAAACGTACCTGGAAATCTAGTTTGGAATAAAAGCTATGGAGGCCTCTCCTCACACGATGTACAAAAATATTAGGCCCACGAAGAATTATCTTCCAACACACAGCCTTAGTCTTCTATGTGCTAGAGTTTAATCCCCTTATTTATTTAGGACATTTGGACTAGTTATTTGTATCTATCAGCTAAGGCTGCAGTGATATGTAGCAACAATTATTTGAAACTCAGTGTCTTAAAATATCAATGTCTTAAAATAGCAAGAAGGATGTATTTCTTGGTCCTGTGTCTACTGCTGCACTTTGGCTGACCTAGGCTGCTTCAGGCTGTTGAGTCAGCTGAGCTTGCCCAGGTTTTTGTTAAATTCTGTGTATGGATCTGAGTCCCAGGCTGAAGTAGCAGCAATCACCAGGAGGATGTTTGTCTCATAACTGATGGCCAGAACCCAAACAGTAGCCAAATCCCTTGAGTGCACTTTGATGCTTTGCTTACATAATGTTCTCTCTCATTCTGTTATCCAAAGCAAGTTTTTAAAAGTGTTTTCTAAACATCAGTGACCATAATTTGACTTTTCATTTGCTGAATATCCATGGCAAAAATAGAAATACTCAGACAAAGTTTGATCACACTCACTGACAGCCTGATTTAAGGGCCAGTCATGCTCAGAGTAATATATTAAAAGACAATGCAGTAATATTTCAGTCTCTCTCTGTTCATAAAGAGGTAATATGTTCACAAAGCCAGTACATAAAACATGTTCATAATTGCTCCACAATATCTTGAAAAGCATCACATACATTTTGTTACTATACAGAACTGGAGAAAAATAATAACAAGAATAGCAACTAAATTATGCATGATTTTCCAGTTTTAAAATATTTTTTATGTCTGTTTTTTCACAGGATGCCCCAAGCAACAATGTAGATGGGAAAATTTACAATAGCCCTCATTTTCCAGTGAGGATACTAAGGTTTCAGAGGTTAAGTTGTTTACCACGACCAACCTGTGCAAACCTGGGGCTCAACTGCTTATCTTCAGAACCATGCTGAGTAATTAACATTAAAATTTAGCACCATGTCACTAATTAAAACTTTTGTCTTATATTAAAACAATATATTTAACTTTAAGACACTTTGTTGATCCAGTTCCTTGGGTTTAGAATTAGTATTCCTTTTTAAAAATCTGTAATTCAGAATGCATCATCATTTTTTACTGACCTTAAGCTGATTTATTAGTGTTTTATATAAATCAAATTACTTTCATATACATTTTATCTTAATTTAGTTTTCATTGTCACTGTTCACTATATATATTTATTTATTTTAATGTGGCATTAAATCTCTTTGTAAATTAAATCTGAGATGTGTTCACAAAGAGAGATTGTATAACAATCTGAACTTCAGAAAAGTCCTTGCAATTGGATTTTAAACTCTGTGATAATGTCAATTGCTTTTAGCTTAGCCTTGCCTTCAATCTTCCGGAATCCATAACATCCTGCCACTCACGAGCATCTTAAACTTCAGCCCTGTTTTTGGTCATAGCACATCACAAAACAGTAATTTATTCAGTGAAGCCTTGTGCAGCAGAGCTTTTAAATGTATGCAGGATTTGTGAAATACAGCATAAATGCATATACATTTATCTGTGTACGTATAATTCAAATTATATTACAGAATAGTTTTCTCTCAATGAAAGGTGGAAAACACTACATAGTTCTTCAAGTGAACTTCAATTTTCTTCTAAATGTTCATTGTGTGCTTTAACCTGCCTCTTTTTTTTTTTTTTTTTTTTTGATGTGTATGGCAAGGGAGTCTACAGCTGTGGTCCAACCTTTAGTCTTCTATGCTTTACATTTAAAGTGCTTCATTAGGTTTGAAGATTTTCCACTAAGTTTTGTTAAACTAATTAAGCTGAGAGACTAAGTGCCACTTTACATGCAAAGAACAAGAGACTCAGAGAAACTTCACTGCGAGACCAAAAAGCCTATTATCGTTACTGTCTGTGTAATAGCTTCAGATTCTTTTGATAGTGAAACAGAAATTAAAATCACAAATGCAGAGTCTACTAAATAATTTGTCAATAATTTTTTTGATCGATTTGGCCAAGTACGTTTATATTTGGACCATTTCCACAGGTGAACAAGTTGGAGCCGTTCTGCACATGCTTTTATATATATATATTTTAAGGCATATCATTGCGATATTTAAAAATAATTTTCAATCTCTTGTGTTTGTACATAATAGTTTTCCCAACCATCAAAAAAATTTTAGATACTGTAAGTACAGTCAATTTTGTAATCTTTGAGATAGTAGAGGTGAAAAAAATTTTTCTTACATCTTAGCTTACGCAAATGGTCCTTTTTGACGTGTGACTTTGTTCAATGCATCTCTTTGAAGGATTGAATCGATCTTCATGAGCTAAAGTAATATATTATGTAATATAATTTTACAATGGAGAACACATGCTGGGATTCTTTTTAAAAAGAGAAAAAAATTTGTTGGCCTCTTACTTTCTACAAATCAGCCTATAAACTGCTAAATTAATGAGATAACCTAACTCAAGTTTTATAGGAACACCTTGGTGGATAAGATAAAATCCTATAAGCAGAATGTTCAATCCTCTGGAGGAAATCACAGAAGAGCATAATCTTGCAGAATCACTTAACTAGAAGTTTCTTAAAGATTTAGAAGACTTAGTTGAGTAAATTTGGCATTGGAAATATTGAACCTACAAGCAAGAACCTATGATAATAAGGTACAGATTTTATAAACTGGGGTATGATAACAAGAAGCCAGGAACTATCAAGACTGGTATTCACTTTTATCTATAACTCAGAAGGTCAATTCTGAGTTAGAGTTCAACCAGTATTTGGCAATTAATAAATTAATGAAACAAATATGGAGAAACATCAGATGTGTTGATGTTTCTTGGTCTTTGTTCTATCTGACTTTACTTAATGCAGTAAAACATGTAAATTTATAAGAAATATATTTTCAGTCATTGAGACAGCAAAGGAAAATAGATAAACTCTTCTATGAAAACCATCCATCTTTTATGCTATTTGTGACTGAAGTCAAAAGATTACTTGCTGAAATATAAGAAATCTCTTGTTAAAAAAATCTAGCAACTTTTAAGAAAATATTAATCAAATATTCATTGAACATTTATTTTAACTTGAATTCTACAGTAAGTAATATGAAGGCACAAAATATTTATATGATAAGGTAGTTCCAATTCTTAGTAAATTTAAATTATATTTGGGGAAAAGAAACATGCAATAATACTTTTTCTTCTGTCATACCCCCATTTTCCTGTACTCATTATGATACTTCTCTAAATTCTTCAAATAATTACAATTTATATATATTAATATATATTTATTTATATAAATATAAAAATATAAATTAAGGGGGGATATATATATATATATATATATACATATATCCACATATAGGTATATATATAGATATATATTTGATTCCACTTCTATTTATCCTAGCCCCTTTGAGTAGAGTCAGTCTTTCTTGGAAGCAGCAAGGTGGCAATTAAGGCAGAAAGATCCCCAAATTTGTTAAACAACTAGGCTTATTACCAAAACCCTCCACATTAATGGAATGAGATCTACAGTCTGTCTCCCCAATCTGGATTACTTCCTATCCCACCAGCTAGAACAGCTACAGTAACCCAGGAGGCTTTACCTTCTATTATTATATATCTTCACTTTGTGATCTTATTCTTTGAGCACTATTCAAATATCTCCTAAATTCCTCTACAGACATTTCCCCAGCAAGATCACCTCCACTTTTAGCTACTACTTGCTTCATTTGTATGTTTTTTGTTTGTTTGTTTTAATTAATTAATTAATTTATTTATTTATTTTTGGCTGTGTTGGGTCTTCGTTTCTGTGCGAGGGCTTTCTCTAGTTGCGGCGAGCGGGGGCCACTCTTCATAGTGGTGCGCGGGCCTCTCACTATCGCGGCCTCTCTTGTTGCGGAGCACAGGTTCCAGACGCGCAGGCTCAGTAATTGTGGCTCACGGGCCCAGTTGCTCCGTGGCATGTGGGATCTTCCCAGACCAGGGCTCGAACCCGTGTCCCCTGCATTGGCAGGCAGATTCTCAACCACTGTGCCACCAGGGAAGCCCCCTGTATGTTCTTTTTTAAAATTATATTTTGTTAATGTCAGAGAGGTACCCTGGACCTGGACGTCCAGGAGTGGTGCCTGCACAGTTTGGTCTCATTTGGACACTTTGTGCCATTTAGATGGATTCCAACTCATAGTTCACCTCATTCATCCACTGGAGCTGTGTAAATACTGTGCATATTCTCCTTATCCTACTCACTTCTTCTAATATCTCCTCTGAATTCAGTGATGTTATGCTTCCTTTTTTTGCTAGCTAAATCTAAAACATATTCCTGTGGATTATGATAAGTACTAACTCCATGCTTATTTCTAAAATTTGCATCTCCCTATAAAAAGTAACCTAACTTTGTCTTTTTCAAATCTTTTTATTTTAAACAGTGGTAGTTATCATTCCTCTGCGACTTTAATTTTGGGGAAGAAAAGTATACATGAGATACATGAGCTCAGAAAAAGACCAGATTAAATATTTTAATGATCTTATTGGGATAAAGTGACACGGTTGGTGTGCCTGGCTAATATTGACCCAGAGGACCCATTTTCTTCTGAGCAAAAGAACCCTAGATGTTTTTGTTCAGTCCTGGATCGTCAGACTTGGAGTGCCTCTGGGATTATGACCCAATTCTGAGTTCAAACTGTTTGGACATACCAGTAGAGTCTGGGAAATGCAATACACTGGCAAGAAAACTCCTTTGGAAGAAAATATGTATTGTAATAGGAAAACCTGAAATGAAGTTTGAATCTTACTTAACTTTTTGTCTGCAAAAAGAACTATTAAAAAACACTCAGGAGCTAGCAGATAAAAAAGTTAGAAGCAGAATGACATTGTTTCATTAGCTATAAATCCCATAAACTATTGTCACAATGTAATATATGTTTATCTTACCTTAAATGCTTAATAAATTTTAGAATGTATATATTTAGAATATAATATGTCTCTATTTTCTACTTAGATAACTATAGTTTGTCCCACTTTTACATTCTCAAAACTTTTACATTAACTATTTCCAAAAAAGTAGGATACAACTTATTCTCCATTCCATATCCATACGTTTTTCAAAGAATCGAATGCATAAAAAAGAACAAATTAATTTCCTTTATGACACTTGCATTTTTTAAAGGAATTCTACATAGAAAACTTTGAATTTGTAAATAAGTAAGTTAAAACAACCAAAAATATTTTCTAGTTATCTATCATATAAATAAATTATTTGGATTGAATTAAAGCATAACAACAATTTCATAGCTGACGTATGACTTATGCACTAGGTATATATAGCAATATGTCGTATCTATCTACAGATTATTAATAAAAAATTTGTGGACAAGATGACTAAGCAAATGTAAGAAGTCCCACCTCTCTCTCCAAATATGTATACAGAAATGCTAAATATAATCAATAAGTATACTTTTGAAAGTTTTAATTCAATAAAATTTTCTGGATATCAAAAATTAATAGCTATACACCACAGAGTGATTATCAGTTGTCATGATTTATCTGATGGGGACAAAGATCAGATACACTCTTGTATGACTGTAGTGAAAACACCATCATGGAAACTGCAGTTTAGGTAACAGGACTGGAGCTGAGGTGAAATATTTGGGATGGACCAGAAGGCATCTATCACACCCAGGAAAGAAAACTCAAAAATATCTGCCTATTGTCTTAGCATCATTTCTGAGTTTAGTCTGTGTGTAGAAATGGAGTTACCTGTGAGAAATTACAGCTCCAGCCTCAAAAAGTTGAGTTACAGGGGACAATTAATATAATCACAGAGGTGCGAAAGTACAAAAAGAAAAAATGGACAATCAAGGAAAAAGATAATAGAGCAAAATAAAAGACATAAACAATGCTTATATTTAAAATATGACATCAGGATGAAAAAATAGATCACAAAATAAGAAAGTGAAAATACAGAAATGGTATTGGCAGATATTAAATGATCAATATAGAATTGAAAAAATATTAAAATTAAAAAATACAATATATTTTTAAAACTTTAAGATAGGTAATTCAGAGGGTAAAAAATTGTATAAGCCTTCAAATATTTAACTTTATTTAAAACATTAAATTTGTAGTCACTCATATATTCATCTATTTATTCATCATTCATTTATTCCTCCACATATACAATACAAACATTTACATAGTTATTAACAGTTTTGGCTAGCATTAACAAATTATACTTTTCTTCTGACAAATATAAAAACAGAAATATAAAAACTTAAAAATATAAAAAGTAAGCTATGGTATTAAATGCAGTATATATTACACACATCTTTTAATATTTTTTTCCAAAATCTATTTTTCCTTATAATGAAATATATTATTGATCTGAATAATGTATTTTTATATAATGTGAGGAAAAAGTCAAATTTTGTTTTAGTCCAGGTGCATAGCTAATTATGATACCCACAATTTTTTTTAAAGAAACATAGTTTTCTCATTGAATTTTTAAAAAAATTTGTGTTACATATCAAACTCGGAAATATTCTCAGGAACTTAGAATGGCTCTCTAAGAACAATAAAAAATTCAGAAGATAAAGTAAAATATAGACATATTTGAATTTATACATATTTTTAAACATTATGCAGAAATTCAAAAAATAAACAAATGCAAATCAAAATGATTGGGAAGCTTTTTAAAACATGTGTTAAAGATAAAGAATTCTTCTACAACGTATAGAAATTATTTCTACCAGAGCGCGAGTTGGATCAACACTGTTGGCAGGTCGTGGGTGGGATTCACAGTGACCTCGCTGCTAACTCTTTTGGGGGTTTCCAGTTAGTGCTGCCGACTGGAGTGAGAGCCGCCCACTGGTTCCTGGAGGGCACCCACCAAAGGACACAGGACAGGAAGCCCAGGATGGGAAGTGCAACTCAGGGTGAAGGCCAGGGAGAAGCAGGTGCTCTGCAGTGGCCAGGAAAGGTCCAGATGCTGAGACGGAGTCGAGTCCTGTTGCATGCGGGCGTTCCACTCTGTCTCTGCCAGGCACTCTCTGCCTAGGGCCTGGGCATGGTTGATGCCTCTCTTCAGGCGCTCCATGGCGCTCTTGCTGCCAGCATAGGTGGGCCGGATCTCTTTGCCCATCTCCTCTATGACCGACAGCAGGTCGGTGTAAGTGCTCTGGGAGCCCTGGGCGCCAGGTGGTTTCACTGCCTGCACATAGCCCATGGAGGGCGGTCCAAAGTCGTTAAACAGTGGTCTGAAAGGGGCAGCGGCTCCTGGCACCGAGCCCGACGGCGATGGGACACTTCCGGCTGTAGGGACCGGGGTGCTGGGCCCAGGGGTGCTGCTGGGGGCGAGGGCGATGGGTTTGTAGGACATCCCCAACTCCTGGGTGCGGCAGACGCCGGCCGGCCACTCCTCCCGGGTTGGTTGCCTGGCCAGTCAGCCGCGCTCTGAATTTTTAAGGAAAGATAATATGTAAAGAAAAGTGGACCAAGGAGATTTGACTAGAAAACTCACAAACTAAGCATTGCAGCACACACATTTAAAGGTGCTTTCAACATCTATACTTGTAAGGAAATTTCAATATAATTTAAAATTAAAAGTCCACATATAAAAAAGCCAAGAAATTTTAGTTCTGGAGCTCTATATGAGAAAGTAAAATATACCATTACCATAATTCAAGGATGATATATACAAGATTTAGAAAAAGATCAATTAAACCTATTGAAAATATTGAGAAAATCTTTGTCTAGTAAATGGTAAGAATTTTCGTGTTACATTGTTTATTGAGAAAAACTAAGCTCTGTATGGAATGATTCAACATTTGTAAAATAGAAAAGGGAACAATCCCTCATTTGTAAGTGTGTGTGCACACACGTGTGCATATGTTTATGAGCTTGAGGGTATTGCTACTTTAAGGTGATAGAAGATGGAGAAGAAGAAGATTAACAAAGGAGAAGAAGAAGAAAGGTATCAGAATTGGAAAGGAAGAAGTAAAATTGTCTCTATTTAAAGATGACATGATTTTATATAGAGAAGCTGGATTAATTTTTAACTGAAAACAATATCAAACTATTTTTTAAGTAATGCATGCACATTGAGTATGTGTATGGCAAGGTTTACAAGTCGAGATAGATAAAAATGTTTGAGGTCTATACAAAGCTAGTTTTGGACTTTCATCATATTATTATAGTGTCTACAATAAGCTATTACTTTAAAAAAAGTTATATTACTTTTTATCTTATGCATATTGCACATATTCAAACATCTTGTTAACTGAAGAGGTCCATTAAATAGAGCTATAAAAGTTATCTCACAGGGTTTATTAGCCTTTCAAGTGCAGCCTAATCCCAAGTATTAGTCACTTTGGAAAAATAATTCCATTGTTTTCTCATCCTAATAAAGATGTTCATTCAAGTTGTCAGCTAGGATAGATATAAGAAATCAATTTTAGCTGTGAAATTACAGTTTCACCTGGCAGTGGTCTAGGAATATCAGTTACTTCATTTCTCATTCTGAGATATCTACAAGATATAACTTGGCATTTGAAATGCTATAAAATACGTGTATCAAGGAAATACTGGAACTTAGATTTTATCAGAAAACCTAGATTTCAGATATGTTTCTGTTTCCTCAGTAATGTATAATTACTCATTTCAATTAACTGGTTTTGAACCCAATCACCACATCAACAAAATTCATTGATCACATTAAATTATTAAGTTAGCTCCCAGCTCTATAAAGATATAGTTTCTTTAACATTTATGCTTTTAATGAATTTCAATTTTTCATTTATAAAATAACAGCCACTATTTTAAAAGTTTTTGTATATATTTCACTGAGTGTGAGAAATGCATTGATATTGTATTTCTGGGAACCATTTTTTCCCCATATAGCTGAAAAGTCATTAATATATTCATGCCTTTTGATCTTGCTATTCTATTTCTAGAAACTTATTCTAAGGAACTAATTAGAAACACACTCTGCACCCCTGTTGCTGCGCTCTCCTCCGTGGCTCCGAAGCTTCCCCCTTGCCCAACCCCCGTTCCCACCAGTGAAGGGGCTTCCTAGTGTGTGGAAACTTTTCCTCCTTCACAGCTCCCTCCCAGATGTGCAAGTCCTGTCCCTATTCTTTTGTCTCTGTTTTTTCTTTTTTCTTTTGCCCTACCCATATATGTGGGGAGTTTCTTGCCTTTTGGGAAGTCTGAGGTCTTCTGCCAGCGTTCAGTAAGTGTTCTGTAGGAGTTGTTCCACGTGTAGATGTATTTTTGATGTATTTGTTGGGAGGAAGGTGTTCTCCACCTCTCACTCTTCTGCCATCTTGAAGGTCTCCTTGAGATTATGCTCATTTTTAAGATTATCATTAAAAAGAAATAATTATCAAAACCTATTTTTAGACAGAAATTATCTTCAAGTATATTTACATGAACTCACCACAGATTTGTATAAATTTTAATTTGAGAAACACTGATGTATAGAAAATTACCTTGTTCAGGAAATAGCTGTCCAGATAGATTTGTGTTTCCTTTTCCATTGTGTACAGTTATTGCCGGGAATAGGCCATTCAGCCAAGGACTCTGTATTCCAAGTGCCCTTGTGATTAGATGCTATTATGTTTCTCACCAAAGAAGTATTAGTAGAAATGATGTTACTGTGTAGCAGAGAATTTAACTTTGCTCAAAGAAAGGTCTTTGCCCTTGGCTCCTAAGATATAATTGCTAAACCCTTGGGATGCCCTACCTTATAAATGTTCCTCTGTTTACCTGAGGGCTTCAGGCCATGCCAGATAGTCTAACTATGTGAGTTAGCATGAGGTCTTTAGTTCACATTACATGAGCTTGACCACTGGAGGTGGAAAGGTGGTTGGGACTGAGGTCAACCATGTAGGCAGTCAACCAGGTCTTGTGATATGCTCCAATAAAAACTGTAGACACTAAGGCTTGAGTGAGCTACCATGGTGGCATATTGTCACACATCCTTGCTGGGAAGTTAGCATTGTCCATGACTCCACTGGAAGAGGACAAACAGAAGCTCCACACATGGAACTTTCCTAGACTCTGCCCGGTAGTGTCTTCCCTTGACTATATTTAATCTCTATCCTTTCCCTGTAGTAAATCATAACTGTGAATGTAAAAGCTTTCAATGAGTTCTATGAATCCTTCTAGCAAATTATTGACTCTGAGGATAATCTGAGGGCTGCAAAACTCTTCAGGTGTTGTCAGAAGTGAGGGTGTTTTAGTGGACTATTCCCTAACCTCACTGTCAATTTCTGGCTAACGAGTATAAGAAATGTGTGTACCTTCTCTAAGCTTAGAGCCTGTTCACAAACTTGATCCAAAGTATTTCTGACCCTAAGGGCAGATAGACCTTTAAGATGAAAGGAGTCTGGTCCATGAACCAGGCTTGTGGACAATTAGTGGGAATGCTGCCCACTGACCAGGAACATCCAAATGACATTGTTTCATGAGCAAAAAGTGAACTTCTATTTATTTAATTGAAGTTATTGCCAATATTATAACAGTATTGACATAACTAATATACTCCTTATCAAGGTTTTAATATTTCTTTGATTGAGACACATTCTTTGAAAAAATGACATAAGTTTAAACAAAAAATAAACAAACTTATTGCAGACATATCAAATAGTGTCTGTTACTATAATATGTTGACTTTGGAATCCATATTTTCTTGACTCTTTATGTCCGGAGTTCTGGTAGATGCATTTAGGGGTATTTTGGGTAGCAAAAATATTTTACTAGTAGTGACTATTCTCACTCAAGTGAAAACTATACCTTTCTTATCACTTATTTCTTTCAATTATAAATATACCTCCACATTAAGTTATAATATGAATGAGCAAAAATTATCTCTACATCCTCTATAAATTATTTTAAAAGAACATAATATTTTGAAATTTGTTTAAAGACACCAAACCAAAAAAAAAAAAAAAATTTAAAGACATTAAAATTGTCTGTCCACAACTTGGAATTTAATTCTACTTCATTGTTTCATTATTTCAACCAGTATCAATTGCCACTTAATTTACCCTAACTCTGTTTTCCTCTTATTCCTATTAGAATTTCCTTTGAAGTTTCTTGGCCATTGAAGTGCAGCCCCAGGTTTTGGCCTCTATGTAGCCAGTAGTGTTTCAGATGTCAATACAACAGGCTGTGAAACAGAGTTTCATTAGCCTGAAAAAGGTGATTTATTAGCTTGCCTTCTAGCAAGTTTGAACATTCAATAGCTGCTAAAAATCTGCAAATAAAATAATACCGCTCTCTACACTGAACCTTTAAATATTTTTTTTAACTCAATATTTTCAAAAAGTAGCTTCCTCACACAATGTTTCAAGCTTTTATATTAATTATTGACTATTAGAAGATGATAAATAGATAACAAGAGGAATTCTTTTATATCTGTAGTTAGAATTATGAATATGTTTTGGTCTTATTGGTTTATTTAAAAATCAATTCAAAATCGTCAATAGATGTCCATTCACTTGATGGTATAACATTTTGCTAGGCTTAAGAAATAATAAGCAATATATATCAAATGAAAATGGGCAATCTACTTTCTGTGGTTCCCTTTTACAGTCGAGTTATTTAATAGGAATTTAGAAAAGTGAACTTAGGAAACACAGAAAACTTCCTAAGCAAGTAACATAAAAATGTTTTTTATTTCCACATCTCATTTAAATATGACATACAATCCTAGTTGAGAATTTCAGGTTTTCACTAGATTTTGTGAAGACAGAGGCACTATATCTATCTATCTATCTATCTATCTATCTATCTATCTATATGATCTGAAAACAAATTCAAACTTTTTGGATCAATTCTTTTGAAAATATACTGTCATAAAAGTTTATTCATTTAGAAATTCTTGCCCATACTGATATTGCACCAAATTATTGATGTGTACCCTGTAAAATTTTGACTAGGGAGAAATATGATTCAAACTCTTTTAAAATTCTTTTTGTTTCCTTGTAACTTTTCTCTCTTACAATGTTTGTTCATGTCAATGAGAAAGAATAGTCTGAAGCTTTTTACATTCATAGCCAAGTCAAGAATCACCTAAAATACACTTTAATAATAATACGATCCTCCCAAATCCAACCCTGCCTTTTTTTAAATTAATTTTTATAGGAGTATAGTTGATTTACAATGTTGTGTTAGTTTCTGCTGTACAGCAAAGTGAATCAGTTATACATATACATATACCCACTCTTTTTTAGATTCTACTCCCATATAGGTCATTACAGAGTACTGAGTAGAGCTCCCTGTGCTATACAGTAGGTTTTTATTAGTTATCTATTTTATATATAGTAGTCTATATATGTCAATCCCAATCTCCCAATGCATTGGGGCCATCCCTGCCTTTTAATAACATTGATTCTGGATCAACACTTCCATCCTCCTCAGGGTCACTCACGTACCCATATGTGTCCACATATTGTAGTGATTCCCTTGAGACTCCTATTTTTACTATTTTTCATTTCAAAAACTTGTTACTGTATGTAGTTAAACCAGCAATGTTTGTGTTTACCGTCTCATCACCACAATTCTCTTGATTTCCGTTCCTTCATGTACCCTCATTCTTTCCACTAGTTCCTTATCTTGGTATATGCATGTGACTGTGTGCTTTCCAGTCTAAAGTACAACTTTACAATAGCAATTTTACCACGACTCCTCTTCTACATATGGGATCCATTCCACTGCTTCCTAAGGAGCTCTTAGGAGCTAAACTTTCCTCTTTGTACTCTACTTTCAGTATTTTCCCAAAAGGCTGAGAGGCAGGGGGGATGTACCAAGGAAGCCAAAAACCAGGAAAGGCATTAACATTGGTACAAAGTGGAGGTAGCAGTAATAGGAGTTGACTTATGTTGGAAGATGTGCAGATACTCATATTTGTTTTATTCCATGTCTTGCTCCAGTTCTGCATTTCTCAGGAATGTATTTCAAAATATCTGCATATGTTATTGAATACCTCTGACAAAATATGTAAAGATATCAGAAGGCCAATATAGACTGACCCTTAGCCCAGATAACATAACCAAACTTTTTAAAAAGATATTATGCTTTCTGACCTTTACTTTCTCATCATCCATCCTCTCCTCCAATAATGAAGAGTTCCATCAGATGATTTCATTGACTTTCTGTAGCTAAGATGATTAAGAATGACAATCTTTGTCCTAGCTGCTACCCACAGTCTGTGACTCTACTGAGAATCCTCTCCTTTTACCTATCAGCTTGTAGGAAGAAACCAGGTTTTTCTATTTTTTAAAATTATTTGTTACCACTTCTTTGTTTCCTCTGTCAGCTTCTCTTCTTATATTTATTTGTTCAGAGTTCCATCTGTGATACATTTCTGATGATTCATACTTGTTCTATAATATTTTGTCCATGCCTCTGGCTCTATACTACTGATATATGTGTGACTATATTTCCAACTCAGGTTGAGCTAAAAATGTATACATCAAGATACCCCTTAGATAATTTCACCTGAAAGTTTCCTCAAAGCTTAACTTCAATATGCCTAAAATTAAACTCCTTATCCTTTTTCCCAAATTTGCTTTTACTGCCATATTGCCTATCCTGTTGATGATGTATACCACTTTGATCAGATATCCATGGGCATTATGCTAAGTGAGATAAGCCAGTTACAAAAGGACAAATACTGTATAATTCCACTCATATGAAGAAGCTAATGTAGTGAAATCATAGAAAAGAAAGGGCTGGTGGTAGGGGGAGAGGGGGAATTAATGTTTAATTAGTATAGTTTTAGTTTTGCAAGGTGAAAAACTTCCAGAGATGTGTTGCACAACAATGTGGATATACTTAACAATATTGAAATATACACTTGAAAATAGTTAAGAGAGTAAATTTAATGTTATATGTGTTTTACCACAATAAAAAATTAATAAATGAATAACTGGATAATTTAGAACTAAATGCTTAAAAATAGAAGACACTCTTATTTACACATATATTTTATCTGTCTAGACATATAGAAGTCAGCCTAGAAGCCATAATCCTGACCTTATTTGAACACTTTAATTTGGAATAAGTGTAAGAGATGCTTAGGCACCAGGCCTATGTTCATAAATCCCCTTTTCACTTTATAAGAAAACCATGGATTAATTTTCTAACAACTTTCCCTTCGTTATTATAGTAAGCTAAATAATAGCTTACAAAAATGTCAAGTCCTAATTCCTTTAAATGTTACCCTACTTTGAAAATGGGATTTCGAAGATGTGATTACATTAAGAATTTGGAGATGATGAGATTATCCTAGTTTAGCCTGGTGAACCTTAAATGGAATCATGAGTGTCCTTCTCAGAAAAGGTTCAGAAGGAGATCTGACAGCACGCACAGAGAAGACAATATGAAGTCAGAAAGGAGTGATGTCCCCAGGAGCTAAAAATGCCGGCAGCCACCAAAAGCTCAAAGAGACAAGGAATGGATCCTCCCCACGAGCTGCTGTAGGGAGTGTGGCCCTACTGGAATCTTGATTTTAGCCCAGTAAGACTGATTTCTTACTTCTGGCCTCCAGAAATGTGAGAAAATAAATTTAAAATGTTTTAAGCTTACCCAGTCTGTGGTAATTTGTTACAGAAGCTACAGGAAAATAATACAGCTGCTAACTTCATAGGTACATGAGTTGTGCTTTGAATGCAAATAAACAAGTAAAAGCCATAAAATAAATGATACAGACTGAGTCAAAAAGAGCTAGGAAAGAAAGAAATTAAGAACTAAGAGCCCAAGGGATATGGTTAGTATCTGAGAAAGTAATTTGGTTATAGTACTAAGCATGCAGTAATTTACATTTGGCTAAAGGAAAATTAATTTCCAGGGTTTTCATACTATCATGCATAAATGCTCAATTATCATTTCAAAAAACATAAGAGCAAAAAGTGAAGTAATTGAAGTGAATGGATAATTATTAATACAGTTTAAAAAGTTGCTAAAATTATTGCTATGAATCTAACAGCATGAGTCACTTACAGTCTCCAAGCTTTTCTTAAAATAGAGACCACGAATGAAGTTGCTAAAAAGGATATATATATAAGCACATACCATATATCATATTGTAATTTTTGAAAGAGATCAAAAGTATAGTCCTTAAGAGCAGAGAGTCTGGTACTAAAATTCCTCTGTCTAAATCCCAGTTCTGTTCTTTACCAGCTGTGTGAACTTGGGTAAATTACTTCCCCTTTCTGTGCCTTGGTTTATTCAATCTGTAAACTAGTGATAAAAATAGACTTCACTGGGTTCTCTGTGAATTAAGTGGGTTGATATTTGTATAATACTTAGAACAATGCCAGGCATTTAGTTCTTTAAAAATGCCTGTTAATAAATAAACAAGAGCGACTAAAGTACTCCATTACCACTCAGGGCATAACCTAAATTTATGATTTTTAAGACACACTGGTGATTTTAAGAAGTTTTACCAATTTTACAAAAGTCTTAGTCTGTTCTGACTATTATAACAAAAATATCACAGACTGTGTGGCTTAAATAACAAACATTTATTTCTCACAGATCTGGAGGCTGGGAAGTTCACGATCAAAGCACAGGCAGTTTCAGTCTGATGAGAGTCTGCATACTTGTGCACAGAAGACTGTCTTCTCCCTGTTTCATCACATGGTAGAAGGGGTGAGGGAGCCCTTTGGGGTGTCTTTTATCAGGGCACTAATCCCATTCATGAGGGCTCCACCCTCAAGACCTAATCACCTCCCAAAGGGCACACCTCCAAATACCATCACTTTGTGGGTTTCAACAAATGAATTTGGTGGAACACAAGCATTCAGTCAGTAGCAATAAAAAGCTGCTAGTTTTGGAAAACTAAAAGAAAAATAAAATAATACTCCCATATTAATGCTACGTATTAGGAGTAACTTGTTTCAGAAACGTTAACATAGAAAACAAATATTTAAAACAGAAAATAGCCTGATCAGGGCATGCATGCCTCAGGATGGTATTGGAGAACTATAGATGAATCATGACCTTGGACTCTCCTTTCTTTAGAATCCACGTAGGCAACTTTACTTTTGTTAAGATATTCTTCCTTTGTAAATGGCAATTCGATTGAAAATGTTAGAGCCATCTTTTACATTGATCTATTTTGAAAGTTTTTTTTTTAATTAACATTTCTGAATAGACAGGTAAATCTCTTATGTGCTGATTTTAACAATTCATCTTTTGGAAAGGTAGCATGTCTCTAAATTTTAGGTATACTTTTCTGTAACCCCTGTATTCAACATGACTAACATAAATTTTCAGGAATTTAATTTACTGTAGAAAGTGGGTTAACCTAATAAACCATTCATTGTATTTTCTTTCTATTCAATCTCACCCTTCAGTCATCATGGGACAATAGACATTATGATTTTAGCAACTGCTGTATTGGGAAACTTAATTGTGGCTTTGTTATAGCAAGTGCCAAATATATCTGATTGTGTATAGGAACTTTTGCCAGGGGAAAGTGGCATTAATTTTTAAATCTCTCTGAACGATGAGTATATCATTGTCTTCAGCAATGTTTAAAATTTTTTTTACTCTTCTAAAATCAAAGTGTTTGGATCAAAGGTGAAAATTAAACTTTCAAACAATGATAAACACATATATTTCTTGTTACCAGCACATGCATTTACATTCCTAAATTATATGTCATTTGCTTTATCTGGAATGTCCTCTCAAACCCTATTAATTTATTAAGATCCTACTCTCATTTCAAGGCTCAGCTAGGAGCCATCATCACCATCAATATTTTCCAACCACTTTCACCCAAATAGAGCTCTATTATTTGAATCATTTTGCACATGAGGTCATAAAAATTTTAAAGTTGAAAACGAACTTAAAGCACAGTAGACATAACTTTATATGGGAGAAATCCAGGTCCCAGAGGAGTTAAGTGGCTTCCCCACTGCAACAAAATGCTTAGCATACACACACACAAAATTAGAGTTCCTGGCTGTAATTTATTATTAAAATAGTAGTTTTTATATTGTATATTTGTGTTTTTGGGGGTCCATGAAAATCAGTCAGGTGCTGCCGAAGAGGTCAATGGTGTTGTTGAATGACCAAGGCTTAGTTTCTCACATGATACTTCAAACTGATTTCAAACTAGAGTGCAAGGATCATTTTAATTTGTATTGTTTACATGAGTTTCAGTTAGAAGAAATGGTCTTATTGTTAAAAAGTAAACTACTACATTGAAATTTTGCTCTTTTCCATGTACTTTTTCCTTTGTGTTGCTGTCTAGCTATCATTTATATATCCATTCCTCCATCCATCTATCTATATGAGTAGATAAGAAACAATGTATATCTCCTGTCACATGATTTTAATGTTACTGTCTTCAAAGGGAATGACAATGCCTTATATCATCTCCCACCTACCCAGTTGATTCACAACTGCCTAGAATAAACTATGCATTCAGTATAATTTCTGATATTGATGATAATGAGAGTAATGAAATCAGCTGAAGTGGAAACAGTATGTAAATTTTATATGTATCAACATTTGACATAACTGACATCAACATTAATTAATGAAATTAATGATTCATTAAATGAAATCAAATATCAGAGAAACATGTCTTATAAAGCAGAGTACAATAAGCATATGCTCAACTATATTAAAGGCAGTTTAAGATCACCTTAATAAATAACATTCTATCTAGTGTACCTATTCAGCTTTAAATTATAACTCTAGAAATTAAACATAACGATAATGAAAAATTAACTCTGTGGGTATTGAAATAACAGAGTCAAATTTATAAGGTGGCCTTTTGAAAATGTGTGCATGTAACTTTGTCATCAGTCTATAACGAAGGTACTAAAACTTACAATAGCTGATATAAAATGTCTATTTCTATCTCACATAATATTGAAGGAATACATAATTAGCCCAGCGATAATGGGTAGCTGTTTCATTTCTCATTACGTGGCTTTTACCTTTGGATCCATGGCTCTTCCGGGTCCTAACATAATTTTTGTATCCCAGCAAGTAAGGAAGGGATAAATGTACAAAACACTGTTCAACCATGTTTCTGTTAAGAAAACGTTTCAGGGATGTGCCACCGAGGCAGATTCCAAGGACGCCAGACTTCGAAGAGCCTCATGCTTGGTTAATGCTCTATTGTCATGATCTTGAAATTATTAATAATTTCTTAAAAGGCCCCTGCATTTTCACTTTGCATCGAACCCTGAAAATGTGTAGCTGTCCTTGTTAGATTGACCCAGACACATTACTTCTTTTCATCTCTTATTTGCCAGAATTTGGTCATATGACCACAACTAGTCCCAAGAAATACTAAGGAACATACTATCTTGCTGGCAGCCAATGCCTGCTAAAACTCAGGAGTTCTAATATTAAAAGAAGAAAAGAATATTGCTGCAACTGGCATTATTTCATTCTTTTTTATGATTGCATAATATTCCATTGTATATATATTTACCACATCATCTTTCTCCATTCATCTGTTGATGGACACTCAGGTTGCTTCCATGTCTTGGCTATTGTAAATAAGTGCTGAAATGAACATCAGGGTCCACGTGTCTTTTTGAATTAGAGCTTTTGTCTTTTCTGGCTAGATTATCATACTAAGTGAAGTAAGTCAGACAGAGAAAAGACAAATATTATATGATATCACTTATATGTGGAATCTAAAATATAGTACAAATGAACTTATTTACCAAACAGAAACAGACTACAGACATAGAAAACAAACTATGGCTAGCAAAGGGGAAGGAGGGGAGAGATAAATTGGGAGTATGGGATTAACAGGTACACACTACTATATATAAAATAGATAAACCACAGCATTTACTGTATAGCACAGGGAACTATATTCAATATCTTGTAATAAACTATAGTGGAAAAGAAGCAAAAGAGAATATAAACATACGCATATATATGTATAACCGAATCACTGCTGTACACCTGAAACTAATACAATATTGTAAATCAACTATACTTTAATTAAAAAAGGAAAGGATGAATATTACTTATATCTAGTGAATTCAACCACACTGTCTGCATTTTCCTTTTTCATTCCCAGAACATAGCAATGGACAGGCACATGGTTGGTGCTTGGCATTTTGTTGTTGTTGTTGAATAAATGAACATGTGGATCAATAACTGAATCAACAGAACAGAAACAAACATAGACCTTTCAATTTTAGGTAAATGCATGCATGCCATCAAGGCCATTAAGAAAATGAGACTGGTCCAATCTAATAATATTAATATATCAGGTAAACATTTCCAAAGATTAGAAAATACTTCCAAAATTTTGGCTCATGATAAGCAAAAGTAGATAAGTAGTAGTCCTGTGGAGTTCTAGTTTTATAAGTATAAATCATATTTGATCAAACCATATGTTACAGAGGTTTAAAACCTCATGTTCTCTAATCTCTCAGTATGTTCTATCACTCCTGGAAAAAGAAGTCTTAATTCAGACACATTTGGGTGTCCTAACTTCCTCTTTGTAACCACCTTAACTAAGAGAAATATGTTTTTTAAAAAGAGGGTTAACATGAGCTAGTGGCTGCTGTTTTGGACAGTATAGCATTTGGCTGGCAAGTAGGATATAGGAGAAAAATACCTTTATATTTTACATGTGAAGCCCCATTAGAGGATTAATAAAGCACAGAGATGGTTTTACATAAAGAAGGTAATTTTTTTTAAATTAACTTGTTTTAAAAAATTTCAAATAAACTTGCTCTTGACAAAATAAAAACTATAAATAAATAAATAAATAAGAAGGTTAGAACAATTGCTACGTGATGCTAGGTACCCAAATGTAGTGTGATGCTCATAAAAATCACTTAAACACAAAAATTATAGCAATATAAAGTCAGTATAGAGCAAAAGAATCTTACGTGCCAAAATAATCACTATGTTTTATATGCTGTTACAACAGCATAAGGTAGCTAATGGTCATTTTGATTACTTAGCGTACTTGTTTGTGAAATTTAGGAAAAGCTTCATCAAAGAATTACAGCAAAACAGTGAGGAAATAAGCGGATTTCATATAAAAAAATCATATAAAAAATTTCATATAAAAAAATCTATTTAGTTCCTGCTAAGTTACTGAATAAATGAAGAATTTCTATAAATTTTTGTAGATTGTAAATTTTGTGCCCACTACTATAAAAATACATTAGAGTAGTTAAATATTCAATCAGAGGATGCACTGGAGAAAAAGTAATGCATAGGATGTGTTACTATATTAGAATGAAAGCTGAACAAAAATTTTTTTAAGTCCTAAGATAGAATGAATCAAAAAAGAGATACATTTATTTCTCTCTTATGTAATGTGTAGGATCTGCTTAAAGAACTCATTTCAGGAACAGTTAGTGGCTCTGTCATCCTTGAAACATGATTTTCAGGCAGCGCCATTCATGGTCACTCACAGGCAAGGAGGAAAGTAAGAATGCGCTCAGGTCAAGTTTCTTTTAAGCAATTGGGAGGGAGTTGTCGATATGATTTCCATTCACATTTCATTGGTGAGAATTTAGACACATAGCCGTGCTTACTTACAAGTGAGGCCAAGAAATATAATCTAGCTGGGAAGCTTTGTACCTAGGGGAAAGGAGACGATAAATTTGAAGGAATAAACAAATATTGTAACAATACTTCCCAGGATACATTATTTAATTTTTGAGAGTTTTGTTTGAAAATGATTTACACTTGTGAAATTTCTAGTAATACAGTGAATGTCCTATAGGATTATGATTTCTGAAACAGCTTTTATTGAGAGCAGATTTAAACTTGCAGAGGAATTACAAAGATAGAGCAGCGTTCCGCTCTCAGTTTCCCCTATTATTAAGTTTATATTAGTATGGTACCTTTGTTATAATTTTAAAATATTACATTAATAACTGAAGCCTCTACTCAGCTTTCTTTAGTTTTTAACCTAGTGACCTTTGTTCATTGCTGGTTCATAAGAAATAGTTCACTTTTTAATATTTACCTCGTATCCTTGCTCTGTTAGTTGATAGGGCCTAGCAACAGACAACTCTGTGACAATGGCCATACCTAGTGCCCAGATTTTCATTTCTAATGTCATTCTCCAATAAAAGGAACCAGAGCCCTTTGAAGAAATGGCTGATTCTAGAACCAGGATAGGAAATATACATGAGCTGGAATCATCTCATGGAGACAGTGAGTAAGGAGGTGCTCAAAAACAAACAAAAAGCCCCAAAACCATTATGATGGGAATACATCAAAGGGACATAGGAGTCAACTTAAAGAGTTTCAATAGCAAAAGCTGGAAAATTTGAGCATAAACTAAATTAAGTTGTCGCAGATTGTAACCCAAAGTATAAAATAAACATCTATGATTCCATACTGATACAAATAAATGGAGGAGAAGAGACATAGCTCCCAAGCAGAATTTCAATTAATTTTTGTAGCCCCTATGCTCTCAAGGAGGTAAAACATAACTACTCACACCTTAAGTGTGGGGGTAAACACAGTGACTTCCTTCCAAAGAATACAATATGGAAAGGGGAGAAAATAAGGTTACAGAACAGAATTCTGAAAAACACTACTTCAGCTAGGTCCTTTAGGCCAACATCAACAGCTATAATTCATGTGGAGAGAATGTACCCTTTATATGACATGGTAAATGGCACTCTGCAGTCTTTTCCCAAAAACACATAGCCCCAATATAATCACAATAAGAATGTGTGTTCAACTGTTGTTGGATGGAGTATTCTATCAATGTTGATTAGAACAACTTGATTGATATGTCTAGACGTAGAATTTTTTTATGTTTATCCTATTTGTTGTTTTCTAACCTTCCTGGATCTGTAGTTTTGTGTACATCATTGATTTTGGTGAGTTCTTTGCTATTACTACTTCAAATAATTTTTTGTTCTTTCTTCTGTTATTCTGATTATCTCTCTGTTAAAGCATTTTAAATTGTTTCATAGTTATATTAGTTTGATAGGGCTGCCATAATAAAGTACCACAGACTAGGTGGCTTAAAGAATAGAAATGTAGTTTCTTATAATTCTGGAGGCTAGAAGTCAGAAATCAAGGTGACTGTAGCATTGGTTTCTTCCGAGACTTCTCTCCTTGGCTAGTAGGTGGCAGTCTTTTCCCACGTCTTCACATGGTTTTCACTGTATCTGTGTCCTAATCTTTCCTTATAAGGACACCAGTCATATTGTATCAGATCCCACCCTAATGAGTCTCATTTTATTGTAATTTAATTACCTCTTTAAAGTTCCTGTCTCCAAATACAGTCACCTTCTGAGGTACTGGTGGTTTGGGGGTACACAGTTCAGCCCATAACAACAGTTCTTGGATATTCTGTTGTGCTGCTGTTTTATTCTTTTCCTTTTTGATTTCTAGTTTGGGAAATTTTTATTGACCTAACTTTAAACACATGGATTCTTTGATTTTTTTTTTCAACTGGGTACAATCTACTAATAAACTTATCGATGGTATTTCTCATTTATATCAGTATGTTTTTGTTTTCAAGCATTTCCCCTTGATACTTTATTAGAATATTTTTCTCTCTGCTTATATTACTAATATGTTTTTGCAGGCTGTCTACATTTTCCATTAGAAGCTTTAACGTATTAATTATCGTTATTTTAATTTCCCAGTCAGAAAATTCTAATATCTCTTTTTTTTCTCTCTTTGGCATGCCTTGTAATTTTTTTGTTGAAATGTAGACCTGTTGTATTGGGTAATAGACACTGAGGTGAATATGCCTTAGTGAAAACTGGCAATGTCGACCTGCCTGTTGGGCTGTTTAATGTTTGCTGGAGCTGTAGACGCCAGAGGCTTCAAATCCCTCTATTTCACTTGTTTTTGTCTCCCCTTTTCACTTTGTTCCCTTAGTATTTCCTCTCAGAAAGAGTCTGCAACTTGCAGCTATTTCAGTTTGATCCACTGTTATTATATTGGAGCCCTGTTGGTGTGATGGTAAGTATGGGAGAAAGAGCGGAAGTATTCTATAATCTTTTTTTTTTTTTTTTTTTTTGGCTGCGTTGGGTCTTCGTTGCGGTGCGCAGGCTTCTCATTGCCGTGGCTTCTCTTGTTGCAGAGCCCAGGCTCTAGGCGCGCGGGTTTCAGTGGCTGTGGCACTCGGCCTTTGTTGCTCCGTAGCATGTGGGATCGTCACAGACCAGGGCTCGAACTCGTGTCCCCTGCAGTGGCAGGTGGATTCTTAACCACTGCGCAACCAGAGAAGTCTCCTATAATCTTCTGATTAAACGTTAGTCTTTCAGTGGATCTCTGGCTCTGGTTGTGAACAAGTGTTTTTCTTTAGTGGTATAGCTTTCTTGCCACCACTTACACAAGAAAAGAAGTCTACTGGGGTCTAGAATAAGCAGAATCCCCTTCCATCAGATGGGATAAGCTCTGGTAAAAGCTTTTCACCTGGAGAAAGCTCTGGGCATATTTCACGATGACTTCTCTTCCCCATTCTCTGTCAGACGTGGGTGGTTATCCTTTTTGATCTTCACTATGAGGACCAGTTGGGGTTCTGAAAGGTAAAATTTACAAAAATGGAAGACAAGCTAAGAATGCCCCCAGGAGATTCTTAACATTGTGCTGGACCAAACTCAGCTTCCAGTAGTTCATCAAAATTACTATTTAGATCTTCCCACCGGTTTGATTCCAGCAGCTTCTGTTCCAGATAAGAGTATCTTGGCTTTTATTCTCTAGATGCACTTGTTTCTCCAGATATGAGGGTTGAGGTTTGTTCTGCAAACACAGTTCTCTAATAGATTCAATGAAAGTCACTGATTTTAAGTTAGATCCATTTTTTTCTTACTCTGTGGAGAGAAGTGATGACTTCCAAGCTCTTTATATGTTAACATTGAATCTGGAAGTCAAATTATGAGGTTTTATTTTATATACTTAATGCATTATTATTTTACTGCATATTATTTTCCTATGAATTTAACATATAAAATTTAATTATGATCATATTTGATTGAGAGGATATTGCATGATTTAATTTTTAAGAGTTTAGAAGATTCCATCAGCTTTCTGTATGAAATTAGATGGTTAGTAGAGCCAATTTTAAATTATATAAAGTAAACAGGATGGAAGCAAAGCATAGAAAATAAAATTTATGAATTATGGTCAAATTTTATTTGTGTAATTCCACTAACCCTCTCATTACAGATACAAAAGTAAAAGAGTAAAAGCCCCTTCTACCCAACCCTTTCTATTTATTTTTGTTGTTTTTTTACCATACTGAGACACTTAAGAGCAGTGATAAGATTAAAAATTCTTTGTATGCTGAACACCTAACACAGTCTCTGACATATATTAGCAAATATTTATATGATAAATCAATAAGTGATTTAATAAATACTGATAACAATGAAATGAATCAAATGCAAAAAAATAGTAAGCAGTAAACTGGAAAGTGGATGATCATCAAGGCCTTGACACTCTATATTTACCTAAATTAATTTTAAGTAATTCAATTAAATTTTGAATAAAAAGTACATTTTAGAATTTCTAAGTTAACAGCAAGTGAGTATTTTATCATTTTAAACTAAATATAGGCTATTAAACTTTGTAAAAATCTTTCTAGGAAAAAACATCACAGATGGTAATGTGGTAAGCTAAATAGTAGAAACTTGTGTGTTTTTTTCCCCTTATTTCTCTCTTTTTTTAAACCAGTCCAATATTAATTAATAACAACAAAAATAACAAAACAATATTTGAATTCCTTTAGTGGGGCATCACTCTACAATTCACTTCTTGCTATTATTTTGCTTCATATGTTTTAATTTCCTGGTGAAACTGAATGTATTTGTGATTCGTATACCTGATTTAGATTTTTGCTATTTCAAAAGAAAATAACAGTTACATATAATGCAAATTGATGAGAATACTTTTGTTAGAAAGAGGCATTTAGGGGCTTCCCTGGTGGCGCAGTGGTTGAGAATCTGCCTACCAATGCAGGGGACACGGGTTCGGGCCCTGGTCTGGGAAGATCCCACATGCCACGGAGCAACTGGGCCCGTGAGCCACAATTACTGAGCTTGCGCGTCTGGAGCCTGTGCTCCGCAACAAGAGAGGCCGCAATAATGAGAGGCCTGTGCACAGCGATGAAGAGTGGCCCCCACTTGCCGGAACTGGAGAGAGCCCTCGCACAGAAACGAAGACCCAACACAACCATAAATAAATAAATAAATAAAATTAAAAAAAAAAAAAAGATCAGGAGTAAGACAAGGATATCCACTCTCACCACTTTAAAAAAAAAAAAAAAAAAAAAAAAAAAAAAAAAGAAAGAGGCATTTATTAAACCATGAATTTAGTGTAGGAGATAAGAGACTACTTGGTAAAGTTGTTTTGTGGAGACAGAGAACATAAAAATGATGTATTTTATTAATTATCTTATTACTTATTAGAATTTTTCTGGCCAAAATAAACAAGACAATCTAACACAGTAGAGTGTATAGTTCCTTAACTCAAGAAGATCATAGCAGAATTTTCATAAGTATTATTGAAACAAGACATTTAACATACTCAATACTTCCTTATACCTAATAAGTAAAACTCCTTTTAAGTATTTTAATTTATCTCACGCATTTTACAACTATAATGTGAATTTAAAAGATTTAATATAATATTTTTTCATTAGTTTTAATGTTTAGAAGTTTTCTTTTAAAGAAAGATATGCTTTTATATTTATTGAAGCTGTGTATAATTATTATATAAATATTACAGAGCCTGAAAAGCCAGAAAATTATTTGGCATGGCTAAATTTTATTTTAAAAAGTACATAAGTGCTATTATGTTTTTTAAAATATTGATGCTGCCTGCCTGTCTTTTACCTTAGTAGCCTCAAAGTGGAGGAGGGCTGTCCACTACAGGAAATAGCATATAGCAACCACTTACTTTAAAAGATTTATAAAGTAGTGCTTAATAATAACACAACGGTTCCATGGGCTTCCCTGGTGGTGGTGCAGTGGTTAAGAATCTGCCTGCCAGTGCAGAGGACACGGGTTTGAGCCCTGGGCTGGGAAGATCCCACATGCTGTGAAGCAATGAAACCTGTGCATCACAACTACTGAGCCTGCGCTCTAAAGCCCACGAGCCACAACTACTGAAGTCCGCGTGCCACAACTACTGAAGCACATGCACCTAGAGTCTGTGCTCTGCAACAAGAGAAGCCACTGTAATGAGAAGCCCGTGCACCACAACGAAGAGTAGCCCCCACTCACCACAACTAGAGAAAGCCTGCGTGCAGCAACGAAGACCCAATGTAGCCAAAAATAAATAAATAAATAAATAAATAATTTAAAAAAATAACACAACTGTTCCAGTAACTGTGGTTTTCCACCAAAAATACTTTATTTAAATAATTAAATATATTAGCTTTCTTGTATGAAACGCAGGGGAATAAATTTCTTGGGAAAATTATTTCATTTCCCATCTTCTTCCCTTTTAGGTTGGGTAGTATGGGTGGCTGTTTAAGAGAAGGACATATAAGTTTATATTTAAAATGAATGTTTAAATCATCAATTTTTATTAAATGTTAAAAGATGAAGTGTCTCAGATAAATGATACTGAGATGTAGCAGTGGAAACAGCCATATGTTGCTGATATAATGACCAATGAATACTATTGAAAGGATTGAATGATGATGTTCAAACTTAGAAGAAAAATGAGGGCTATCACTCATATAGTGTTAACTTTTAGCTGTGATGATTTCAAATTTACCATAATTTAAAGAATGCAGAAACCAAAACAATCTTGAGAAAGAAAAACAAAGCTGGAGGTATCACACGCCCAGATTTTAAACTATACTACAAAGCTAAAGTAATCAAAACAGTATGATACTCCCACAAAATCAGACACATAGATCAATGGAACAGAACAGAGAGCTCAGAAATGAGCTCACACTTATACGGTCAATTTATCTATGACAAAGAAGGCAAGAATATACAATGGGGAAAAGACAGCCCCTTCAATAGATGGTGTTGGGGAAACTGGACAACTACCTGCAAAAGAATCACTGGACTACTTTTTCACATCATAGACAAAAATAAACTCAAAATGGATTAAAGACTTAAATGTAAGGCCTGAAACCATAAAAATTCTAGAAGAAGACATAGGCAATACAGTCTTTGACATCAGTCTTAGCAATATTTTTTTTGGATATGTCTCTTCTGGAAAGGGAAAAAAAATGGGACTACATCAAACTAAAAAGCTTTTGCAGAGTGAAGGAAACTATAAACAAGACAGAAAGGCAACCTAATGAATGGGAGAAGATATCTGCAAATGATATACAGTTGACCATTGAAAAACATGAGTTTAAACTCTATGGGTCCACATGGATTTTTTTCACTAAATTTGTACTGCAGTACTGCACAATCAGGCATTGGTTGAATCAGAGGATGTGGAACCAGGGACACAGAGGGCCAACTGTAAAGTTATACACAGATATTTTACTTCACAGAGGGTCAGTGTCCTTAAACCTTGCATCATTCGAGGGTTAACTATAGTCTAAAAGGGTTTAATATCCAAAATATGCAAATAATTAAAGAAAAACAAACAAAAAAGAAAACCAACAGAACCCCCAAAAGTATACAAAGGACACATACAACTCAACATTAAAACAAAACAAAACTCAATTTAAAAAATGGGCACAGTGGATTTCCTAGTATTAAGAGCTACTTGCATGCGCCCTGGACAGCAGGGTGGGCCCTGGCACCCACTCGTGGATTTCCAAGTAGGGGGAGTTGAGATAAACCCACACATCTATGGCCACCTAATCTATGACAAAGGAGGCAAGAATATACAGTGGAGAAAAGAAAGTGTCTTCAATAAGTGATGCTGGGAAAACTGGACAACTAAATGTAAAAGAATGAAATTAGAACACTCCCTAACACCATACACAAAAATAAACTCAAAATGGATTAAAGACCTAAATGTAAGGCTGGACACTATAAAGCCCTTAGAGGAAAACATAGGCAGAACAGTCTTTGATATAAATCACAGCAAGATCTTTTTTGATCCACCTCCTAGAGTAATTAAAATAAAAACAAAAATAAACAAATGGGATCTAAAGAAACTTAAAAGCTCTTGCACAGCAAAGGAAACCACATACAAAACAAAAAGACAACCCTCAGAATGGGAGAAAATATTTGTAAAGGAAGCAACCGACAAGGGATTAATCTCCAAAATATACAAACAGCTCATGCAGCTCAATGCCCCAAACACAAATAACCCAATCAAAAAATGGGTGGAAGATCTAAACAGACATTTCTCCAAAGAAGACATACAGATGGCCAAAAAGCACATGAAAAGATGCTCAATATCACTAATTATTAGAGAAACGCAAATCAAGACTACAATGAGGTACCACCTCACACCAGTCAGAATGGCCGTCATCAAAAAATCTAAAATGAATAAATGCTGGAGAGGGGGGAGCTTCAAGATGGCAGAAGATTAAGACGTGGAGATCACCTTCCTCCCCACAAATACATCAGAAATACATCTACATGTGGAACAACTCCTACAGAACACCTACTGAACACTGGCAGAAGACCTCAGACCTCCCAAAAGGCAAGAAACTCCCCAAGTACCTGGGTGGGGCAAAAGAAAAAAGAAAAAACAGAGATAAAAGAATAGGGATGGGGCGTGCACCAGTGGGAGGGAGCTGTGAAGGAGGAAAGGTTTCCACACACTAGGAAGCCCCTTCGCGGGCGGAGACTGCGGGTGGAGGAGAGCGCAGCCACAGAGGTGCGGAGGGCAAAGCGGAGAGGTTCCCGCACAGAGGATCGGTGCCGACCAGCACTCACCAGCCCGAGAGGCTTGTCTGCTCATCTGCCAGGACGGGAGGGGGCTGGGAGCTGAGGCTCTGGCTTCCGAGGTCAGATCCCAGGGAGAGGACTGGGGTTGGCTGCGTGAACACAGCCTGAAGGGGGCAGTTGCCAGAAGGAAGGAGGGTAGGGAAGGTGTAATAGCTAAAGTGGTTTAAGAGGTACAAACGTCTAGTTATAAAATAAATAAGCCATGGGGATGTAATATACAGCATAAGAAAAATGGTCAATAATATTTCAATAACATTGTATGGGGACTTCCCTGTTGTCCAGTGGTAAAGAATCTGCCTTCCAATGCATGGGAAGCAGGTTCGATCCCTGGTCGGGGAACTAAGATCCCATATGCTGCGGAGCAACTATGCCCACGCACCACAACCACTGAGCCAGTGCACCTCAACTAGAGAGCCTGCGTGCCACAAACTACAGAGCCCATGCGCCCTGGAGCTCATGCCACAACTAGAGAGAAGCCCGTGTGCCGCAACGAAGAGCTCACATGCCGCAACAGAGAGATCCCACATGCCACGATGAAGATCCCGCATGCCACAACAAAAGACCTGATGCAGCCAAAAACAAAACAAAACTTTGTATGGGAGCTTATGGAAGTAATCATTTCATTATATATGCAAATGTCAAATCACTATGCAGTACACCTGAAACTAACCTAATGTTATATGTCGACTATATATTCTTTCTCAGTTGATATAATTTATTGCAGTGAGCACACAGTTTAAAAATACACCAACACAACAACAGTACAAAATTAACAGCACTATAAGTTAGTCCCCCCTCAGGAAATACTAACCAAAAAAAAAAAAAGACTGCATGAGGTTCAAATAATTACAAATGGGAACTTTTTTTTTAAAGAATCTTTCAATTTAGAACCACCTTTCACATTATTCATTCACTGAACCAATCAGTTATTGGGCTTATACAATGTGCTATGTACTGGAAAATTTGATTTCAGGCTTGTCACTAACTGCACATATTAAAGGTTTATAAAAAAGAATATGAATATGTATGTATTCTGCCTTCTGGAATCTATAATCCATTAGATATATAAAAAATTAGGTTCAGTAAAATATCAAAAATGTTTTTTAGCATTTTTACCTTGTTGCAATTGGGGTGTAAAAGGTAATGGTTCCTTTTGCTAATGGGACGATGAAGAATAGATTCAAATATGATAATTTTTCATCTGACCCATGAATGAGAAATACTGTTATTATTTTTTAGAAGGCAATCAAGGGCAGAGGATGGGAGAATGTCGCAGGCTGAATGGAGAATGCTGCATAAGAAAAAGTCTGTAGTCCTGAAAAAGCACGTCGCCTTTGCACTGAAAGCACGCTTATACAGGTAGATTATAGTTCCGTGTGAAATAAATGCTTTTGAAGAGGAAGACAAAGAAATAGTCAAGGACTGCATTAAGAACGGAATTACATGCCAAATAAAGGGTAATTATAACCCTATTCTGTAGAGAGATGTGTAACATTTTCATTTTAAAAGGTTTATAATTTAAGAGTTCACTCTGGTGACTGGGTGGAAGACTGAAAAAGTATGGAGACAAATAGTGAAGAAGATGTGCTGTGGACTTCCATGAATACAGCGCACTCAGCAATTTGAAAAAAAAAAGCTCCCTAGTAAACACTTAAAACTGACAAATTAAATAACTATTCAACTATCCTTTTAAGCAGAGCTAGCAAGTAAGAAAGCAAGAGAAATTGTCAGAGCCCCCAGGTTAAGCAGAAATTGAAAAGCAGAGGCTGCTGTCAACCTTGGGATAAGGGAGGAAGCGTGGGGAGGTTGGTGATGGCGGAGGGGGAGCAGTTGGAGTCTTGCTAAACAGTTAGTTCAGATTTTAACCCCAGTGTACGAACATCAGGAGAGACCTTGAAAATGTATAAAGAAAAACTTTCAACGTGCAGATAACAAAGTTGAATCAAGATGGCAGGGTAGTCTCTCACCTAGAAAACATCACTTTAGAGGTGAAGCTGCTCAGGCAAAATAAGAAGTAGGAAAGTGTCACACCTTGGGGCTGCACTCTCAGAAGTGTATCCATTGGCAACGTGTGATTTTGACCCCTAGAAATATGGCTGGTCCAAACTGAGATGGGTGTAAGTGTAAAATATATACCCGATTTCCAAAACTTGGTACCAAAAAGTAATATAAAATATTCCTTTATTAACAATGTTTCTTACTGATTACATTTGAAATGATAATATTTTCAATACACTGGTTTAATTAAAATATGTTAAAATTTATTTCTCCTTTTTAAAAAAATATGGCTACAGGAAAATTTTAAATTACATACATGCTTGCATGTGTGGCTTAAATTATCTTTCTATTGGACTGCTCTGTCCTGGGGAATAATCTTTTAACACTAGGGATCTCTCTGGCTAGTCACTGTATTATTTTTTGTTGATAGTGTTAACTCCCTAAGCCACTAGAATTTAATTTCTTCTTTGCTTTTGCTTTAAGATATAAACTTAATTATTGAATCTCCTTTTCCAAAGAGAAAATCAAATGCTCCAGCCTGTATGAACCATCTTCCTCTTAATCATTTAAAATAAGAATTTTATTATAAATGCCATTTTCACAACTACTACACTATGTTTCTGGATATTTTATTTTTTCCACCGTTTATACATTTTAATGTCTGTTGATGAAAGTTCCCGCTAACTAGTCTCATTTTCAAATTGATTGGTTTGTTCACAACCATTTATTTCTCCAAACATATTTTTAATTATTATGTTATGTTTATAATAATGAGATTCTGTTAAGATCTTATTTAATTGGAAGTAAACTTAAAAATTACTGAGATAAGAGTTTACATCCTTTACACTATTGATCTAACTTCTGAAAGCATATATGCATTTTCCAAACTGTCAGTTTAGTTTGGTATTTTTTCTTTGCAATAATTTTATTTCTTATATTTCTCCGGTTAAGCTCCTGTCTTTTACATTACAGTTTCTTCATTAAAGACTTTTTCAACTTATGGTGAGAGAAATATCCAACTACATTAGAAATAAGAGTTTAATGGCTTATTCTTTGCTATAAAAACTGAGGCATTTTTTTGTTCCCATTACAAACTCATCATTGGTGATTTATCTAGAAGCATTTAAAACATTTATTATTGTTATTTTTATAATAGTTTTTATGTTAATTATGCTGGATCTCTTACATACTAAGTATATAACCTACATAAGTGTAGAGTATAATCACTCTACAGAGAAATTTTTATTTATTTTTTCTCTCATTGTAATGATTGGAATGGATATATTTTAAAGAACCTGCCCACGTTACTATAAAAGAGCAAAAAAACTACATTTCAGAATCAGCAATGTGGAAGATACCTCTTTAAATAGTTCTGTGTAAAATGATTAAGTTGATTTCAGTTTTTTTGTAGTATATAGCTAATTTTAAAATGTATTACTGCTGGCATTTTGAGTGTCGTAGCCTCTCGTTGCTCATGGCTAACTTCCTGCCTAACATTCATATCGTGATAAGAGTCGCAAAAAAAAAGGGAGGCGGCAGGGAAATTACTTTTCTTCATTATTTAAATCAGAGAAGACCATCAGCTATTTCAGCCTTTTTGTTTTGTTTTGTTTTGAGCTGACAATGATCATTTGAATACTGATTTAACTTGCTAAAAATCAACTTGAGTTTCCAGGGACAGGAAGGCAAATCAAACTTATGATAATCATCAAAATAGCTAGAGAAATAAGAGATGTTCCTGGAAAATCGTATACTCAATAAATTGTGAATTTTCAGAATTTCAAGTTTCATTGAATTTATTAAGTTCAATTAACCCCTAATTTAGAGACCTACATTAGAAATATCAAAAAAGAAATCAAATACCCTGTCTTTTAAAATATGATTTTACATATATATATTTCAACTTTTGCTTGAAATAACACTTTGAGTAAAGTTATTTTTATTAAAAATCCTCAAATTCCTAAAGCAATAATGAGCAAAAATGTTTGCATATAGGCAAAATTCAGGAAAAATGAAACGTTCACAGACTGCATTTTTTCCCATATGTTGGCAAACGAATGTTGAATTAAACTAGATTATATTGTCTATTGCTTGTTGGACACTACTGGTAACGTATGAGAAATAAAAATACAAAAAGATGTTGATCCCTTACCCTTTAAATCTGTACAGGACTTTAGAATTTGGTTAGTAGGTTTATTTATATTGTATTCATGTTATCTTACACCCAGCATTCAGAGAAAGACATTCTTATTACTTTCCACTTTCAGGGGAAAAGCAGACTCAGAGATACAAAGGACTCACTGACTGACATTGTTACCAAGACAGTTAGAATGAAGATGATTTGATCCTATCCAGCTGGACTTTTGTGCCAACACACGCCAAGAAGGCACAAGGAGGCTCAGGATAGACCCGTAGTCATGTAATTCCTTACCTGTGGCTGTAGGAGCTTCTCTCTCATAAGCCAGTCAGGGCAGAGCAAGCTGAGCAATAAAAGAAGTAGCATTGCTGACATTTTCCTTAAGTTCCAGGGAATGATTGCTGTTTGGAGTCCACTGGTGACCACACATGTTGCTCAGGTGGTTTCTGGGATCAGTGGTTCTGGACATCTGGGCCTCCAAGATGCTTCTGGAAAAAGTTTTAGTGGCAATTCTGACTTTTATAGCAAATGTCTTTTTAAATGTATGGTCTATATTCCATAAGCTTGGTCATTTTGTGGGTGATTGATTTTGGATGATACATTCTGGTTTATTTAATTACTCCAGTGTACTGTGAAGGTATGTGTTTTATAATGATTTAGACCTCAATTTCATAAGAGATTCTTGTTTCACCATAAACCTTTGCATGTAATGAGATTAAATACAGAAACAGGATGGCTCATTTAAAACTCAGTGGCACAGTGAAAAGACAGATTCATTGCAGAAAAGTTTGTGTTGGAATCCTGGTCTTTTTTTTTTTTTTTTTTTATAAATTTATTTATTTATTTTAGCTGTGTTGGGTCTTCATTTCTGTGCGAGGGCTTTCTCTAGTTGCGGCAAGCGGGGGTCACTCTTCATCGCGGTGCGCGGGCCTCTCTTGTTGTGGAGCACAGGCTCTAGACGCGCAGGCTCAGTAGTTGTGGCTCACGGGCCCAGTTGCTCCCCGGCATGTGGGATCTTCCCAGACCAGGGCTTGAACCCGTGTCCCCTGCATTGGCAGGCAGATTCTCAACCATTGCGCCACCAGGGAAACCCGGAATCCTGGTCTTTTAACTTGGTTTGTGATCTTGGGGAATTTGACAAACCACTCTGAGCCTCTGTTTCTTTGTTTTTCTTCCACCAAGAACATGGGAATAATAATCTATAGCCTAGTGTTGTCAGAATTAAATGAAAAGAATATTTATTATGATATCAGAAGGATGGTGTTAAATAATCGTGTATATTTTCAATTAAATTACCTATAATAGTGAAGGTAAAAAAAAAAAAAATCAGGTGAATAAAGAAAGAAAAGCAGTTATCCAGATACTGGGTGGAAGAACTATGCTGTACATATGGTAGATTGAATAAGTATTTGTTGTCTGAACTAACTTCTCTTAAAATGCTTTGGAATCTAAAACAAACAGCTTAAGGGACTTCCCTGGTGGCACAGTGGTTAAGAATCCGCCTGCCAGTGCAGGGGACACGGGTTCGAGCCCTGGTCCGGGAAGATCCCACATGCGTCGGAGCAGCTAAGCCCGTGCGCCACAACTACTGAGCCTGTGCTCTAGAGCCTGTGCGCCACAACTACTGAGCCTGTGCTCTAGAGCCCGTGTGCCACAACTACTGAGCTGGCACGCCTGGAGCCCGTGGTCCGCAACAAGAGAAGCCACTGCAATGAGAAGCCCGCGCACCACAACGAAGAGCAGCTCCCACTCCCTGCAACTAGAGAAAGCCCACGCGCAGCAACAAAGACACAAAGCAGCCAAAAATAAATAAATAAATTTTAAAATAAAATAAAATAAAACAAACAGCTTAAGAATCCAGAATGTGGGTGTGATGTTTTCATCATCAGTCTTACTCTTTTCATTCATGTCATAGGTTCCCTACTCTGTGCCCTGAGGAATGACTTCATGACCTCAACAGGAAAGCTGGGCTGGACAGTGCATTTGTTTACATTACAAGAAATGTTTATGAAATATTTAAACAAGAGCTGAGTAATAAATATCATAACCACACTTCACAGATACATCCATATATCTAAACAAAAATGCAATTTAAATTCACAGATAAAAAAGTATGAATTATCTGATATGACACTATGGGTAATATGGGAATTTCAAACCAAAAATTTGGACTAAAACTGGTTTGTACTGAAAGAGTTTGCTATTCAAAATATACTTTAGTAATACTAGTTTCTCTGAGAGGAAAGAAAATGTCTATTTACACTTGAATTAGTTATTTGATCATTTATTTTACACCAACACATTACAATTTGTGAATTCTAGAAATGTTATCTTACTGACATTGGTACAGTGTTGGAATAACTAGGTTTTCAGCACTTGAAATGAAAATGATTGTGCAGGGTATGCTGATTGTTGGTTGTTAGAATGTAGAAAGAGAATGACAAAGCAAGTTGCTAAGGAAATTAAGGGTTTACTTTCTCCACGATGTGCTTATAATCACACTGCCTTTTCTGTATGTTTGCCAAAATGTTCTGATATTTAGCTGTGAAATAAGTTTATCTGTTTATTTTAATAATGATGGTGTCTCTAGGAATGGTTTATAAGTATAGATAATAAAGCACTGCCATTCTGCTGTTAACCATAAAAATACAACTGAATGCTAAGCATTCTACCTAGTTGAGTTTTCCCTACAGTCTGTTGAAAGGGACCTTCAAGTGTTTCAATTAAAAAATCTTGGGGAATTTTCCCCAGGTTCTAACAAGCTATATCAAAATAGAACTCATTTCATGGAAAAAAGGAATCCCACAGCACTTCTTTTTAATAACTGTTCAGCTACAAAATTTTATTGGTATCTTTTTATGTTCCCTCTAGAGGATGTAATGCACAAAAGCATTGCCACGGAACATATAAAATTACAAATGAAATTTATTGTAAAAAGTAGAATGTCTTCTAGACTGGTGTCAGTATTTATTTCATTCAGAAACCAAAACTGCAGTATAATATATTCATTGTCAGCAAGTTCATGTGTGTAAATTGCCATCCAATGTTATTGACTGATATAAGACAGATATTGAAAAGACAATTTAAATTTACTCTTCCAAACATAAACCGTTCCACAAAAGCACTGTAAAAACTCCTTCAAGATTTTGGGTTGTGCTTGACATTTATGGTTAACTACATAATTTGGTCGTGTCATAATCCACTGTGTTTGGCAATTTGGCATTAAACGCCTGCAGAGCAGATTGGATCCTCACCACCTCACTAGTAGACAGCTTGAGTCTATGACGAAGCAAGCAAGAGAAAAGATCTAGACGACGCTGACCGGGTGGGGAGAGTTTATTTACACGGTCTCTTATCTCTAGAAGTTGCAAAAGTGCTGAGTCCTGGGATCCCTGAGTATAGGGGTAGTCCAGCTGCAGAATCAGGTCCCGAATTGCTTCCGGGTCAAAGTGCATGCTGTAGCCAAACACTTGAATGTTATTGATTTTCATATAACCCAGGTTCCGGGAAGGGTCGATAAACTCCAGAGGTTCGTAGTAAATGCTCTCGTTGCCGTTGGGGCCATTTGATTTGATGCGACTCCTCAGGTAGATGTGCACTGTCTCAAAAAATGTCTTCCACTTGTTCCCCAGAGTCAGCGACCAGTTGTAACACTGCAGGGGGAGGTCCAGCTTAGTCCGCTCCCAGTCGGGGAAGCTGTTTTCATCCACAGGCATAAACCAGCTCTCAGAGTGGCTGCCTCCGAAGGGATTGACATAAACGGCCAACACCGGCTCCAGGGTGCTGTTTTTAGTTAAGCAAATCTGTAAAGAGAGACCCAGGATCATGTGCACCAGGCTCGACTTGTACTTGTTGCTCTTCAAGGTGAGGAGCATCCGCTTCCGCCAGGAGGGGTCGAACCAGCTGTTGAGGCGCATGTCGTTGCTGATGAAGATGGCATGGACCTCTAGTCGCCTGTCCGTTTTCTGCAACAGGTACTTCATCTCGAGATCTTGCAGGTCGGTCTCGAAGCCGATGTAATGATCGGTGGACTCGGCAACCTCGGGCTTGCAGAGCCCCTGGCTGAGCATGTAGCCCGTGTTGCAGGCGCCGCAGCGGGTGCGGTTGTCAGGGGCGCAGGTGAGGCAGGCGGACGCGTCGCCCACCGTGCAGGGCAGGAAGGCCGTGCAGACCACCTGGTCGTTGGGACATGTGCACGAGTGTGTCTCTTCTGAAAAGCTGCCCAGGAGCCCATTCTCATTGCAGTAGAGAAAAGACTGGATGCGAGTGAGCCAATAGGTTGAGGTTCTAAGAACAGAAAACAAAAGGATTCTGTATAAATACAAAGGCATTTGTGTTTGTGTGTCCTGCAATCAAGTTACCTTAGGTTTGAAAGCTGCACTATCACGTTCTTAGGTCCTTCCCAGTCAGTTATTTAACTGTGATATTTAAAAAAAAAATCCATAATTGGAAAGATATATACACATATAATATTCATATATTTAAGTATTATGTATATATAAATTATGTATATATTTTTTCGTTCATTGTACAAGATTAACGATAGATACACTTGATTTGAACTGGAAAACTACATGAAATACCTTCTGAAGACATTGCATGTCATCTCACTAGTGTAGTTGGAAGCTGACTGTGACTAATTGGGCTGGTTATAGTATTGAAATGATACCCAACAACGGGAAATAAAAATGGTTTTATCATCAAATATCTAGAGTAGAATTAGAGTGTATGAATGACGATTGTTCATTCATTCACTCTTAGTTTCACAGAGCACTAATGCTGCAGGAAGCCTAAATAGAAAGTGAAATAAAAATGAGAGAAAAACAAGAAACTTTAAATTGTCAATCAATGGATTTAAATCCTAGGGTTTCATCAACATTGAAAGAACAAGTACCCACTGAGAGGGAAAATATTATTAAAACATGTTTGATTTTTATCCTTATGGTCTGCTCAAGAAAACTGTTGAAAATATCTCATTAAAACCAACTACAAGTTCTCTTAATAAGGGTTAAGTGTGTTAGTTGAATGTGTTTGATTTGGATCATTAACATTATTTATATCCAGAAATCAGGCTAATCATGATGCAAATTTAAGATCTTACTTTTCCTGTTTTCCCACATTATTCAAACTCTTTTAGTGTGTTTAAAATCTCAATAAAATAATGAAGGAAAAGCGTGTGGCCATGTAATCAGATAATTCTTTGTTTTTATCTTGCTGCTTTCTCATACTAGCTGCATGATCATGGAAAAGTTGAATGGCCCAAGTTAGTGATATCTTCCGTATTGAGTTCTTGTGAGAAGTAGGCTCAGACTGGATGCATGTGTTTAGACAATTGTATAGAGCATGTGTCACAGTACACACTAAAAATTGTATCTCTTTTTGGTATTCTTATGCCTTTCCAGTGTTCATTATTCAGTACATATGAGGTTTTCTACAAATTGTATATATTGTACTCAATCCTTTAGACTTATTACACTGCTGCCATTTTAAAGAATTTGTATGTGCTGGTAAAATACAGGTATTAATCTGTGTAAATAATCAATAAAAACAATTTATTATCACATTCAGAACAATATATGAGCTATATATTCATTTTTGTATATTCATTTATGGTCTCTGCTCATTCCCCTTTGCAATATAACACTTTTTTTTTTTAAAGTAAGCTCCTCCCTGTTTTTCCAAATAAATTAAATAACTCCTTAATTCCCTCTCATAACATTTACTTATTTTTATTCATAGTGCCTTTTTCCACTTAAAATGTTATATTGTGTACTTACTTGTTTATACTCCATTTATCCCATTAAATATAATATTCAGCTTGCCAGAATCATATATGCTTTGCTTATAGCTTTATATCCCATGTGTAGCAGAATGCCTCTCATACTTAATGAATATTAGATCAAAGGCATAGATGAATTAAAGGAACATTTTCTCAATAAGCATATTTTTAAGTGAAATTTAAAGCCCTAAACTGCATATTTAATACAGTTTTGAAGACCTAACTCCCAAGTTGTAGGAAGTGGGGTTTCACAACATACACTTTGACATTTGCACACAATTAACTCTATATAAAAATCTTAGTAAACATATATTTTAAAAAACCTTTCTTTTCCAGATTCCCTAAATGCAACTGTTTTCTATAGACCCAGAATAAAAGGTAAAACCAAATCAAACCCAACCAAAACATGAAACATTTTCCTCTTAATTATTTCTTACACTGAAAAACACTGACTGGGACACTACACCTATAAAATTCATTTCTAACTTTCTCAAGATACTTTAAAAATAAGTTCTCAGGAAAACTCTCTCAGGAGGATGCCCAGGGGTTGTGAAATAGGAATGATTGGCACTTCGTGAGCCATCATCTCTATATGAGTATCTCTCCTCCTCTCCTCTGGTTCCTTGTTTTCTTGCTGCAGAATAAATGTGCAAAAAGTTTCCTTTTTCTGGTTGAGGAAAGAGCCTGATTCATTGTTTCTGTATTCAGTCTCAGAATATAGAAATTATTGCTGACTTGTTCTTTCTGCAGTTACTGATATATTTATTTCATCAATATGCTCTCAATGAATTAATCTCTCTCCCTCTTGCCTTCTTTCTCTTTCTCTCCTTCTGTCTTTCTCCTTCTCCTTCCTCCCTCCCTCCTTTCTTTCCATTTTTCTTTCTTTCTTCCTTTTCTTCCTTCCTTTCTTTCTTGCTTGCTTCCTTGCCTGCTTGCTTTTTCTTTCTTTCTCTTCTCTCTCCCTTTCTCTCCTCTTTCTCTCTTTCTGTAGTTCTACTTATATCTATCTACTATAAAGCATATAAAATATATATGCTCTCTGGATTGAAAATTATATTTTCTTCCTTGGAACCAAAGCATAAATTCCCTGAGTCAATTCATCTCTCACTGTAAGCTCTCATCATGTTTCCAAATCATAAGGACAAATAAAAAAATGAAATAATAGACCTAAGGCTGAAGGCAGAGCTCACAAAACTAGGGCACCATAGAAAGACTCATTTGGACACTTTAGAAAAGCGATGGCTTTTCTAGCTTTCAGTCTTTTCCAATCCTTTTCACGTGCCCGCAGATGCATTACTGAAGGAATGTGTCCCAGCTTCGGGGGTTTCAGCTTGCCATGTGTGAATGTTGATAACCTGGTGTGCTCTCAAAGCTCCTGTTCCCTGAGACAGAAGAGCTAACACGCGGGTCTTCTTCCTTGCTGCTTCTGGTCCTTCCCCCCAGTACCTACCTTTTGACTGTTTTAGTGCATTTCACAAGTAGGGAATAGATTGTTAAAGGAACAAGTTTCGATAATTAGTCTTTACTCCTTGTAAAATCTTGGTGAAGGCAGTGGTCAAAAATAGAAAACAGAGCAAATTTCAGGATTGTACATGGATTATTCACTTACCCAAAAGATCACTTTTTTTTTCCCTGACAAAGTAAAATTTAACTTTTTCTTTTTAAATCTAAACATTTTTTTTGAAGAGAAATGTCTTCAACATTAAAATTAGGTGGTAGCAAGTATTTTTTTTTAAACTCTTTCCTTTTATACCTAAGTATTAAAACAAAATAATGCTACATTTTCTATTCTCATATATAACTTTTATTCACATAAACTATTTAGGATCTACTAGGGCTAGGATAGAGGATGTAATGTTGAAAGATGAACTCCTGGCAGGCAGGTAGGTTTGTTTCTTTTTATCAAACATGTGGTCTTGTTCCTGACATCTACTTGATAACACTTCAATTAATATTTACTAAACAAAGGAAGGAAAAAGGAGGGAGAGAAGGAGTAAGGAGGGAAGGAGAGAGAAAGAAATTAAAGTGAAGGAACTATACAGATTATAGAAGAACAGAAGAAAGAAACTAGGGGAAGACAGTATTAAAGCCATTGACTTGAGAATGACAATGATACAGAACAATTCAAGGGGTGTAGGAACTCCTTTTCCATCAGGAAGTAAGTGTGCACTTGAAAATAATTTCTAAAAAAGCTTTAAGATGATAGTGTTACAGAAAGGAAAATACCTTCCAGAGTTAAGTTAAACTTTTGGAAAAAATATAATTAGCTAAAAAGCCTACAGCCTGTCTTTATTTGAAAAATCAGGTAGCAAACTAAGTTGAGAAGATTAGACACACATTAAGTTCAGTTGTCTCTGTTTAATCTGTAATATTCTCTATGTATTGAAAATCTGCTCTTCTCCACATGACACATGTTATGTGAGTGTCGAACGAGCACTAGACTGGGAGAATGAACACTGGATTTCTAGGTCAGACTTCACCTGATGACCTGCGACAAGTTGCTTAGCCTCTTTAACTTTGAGTGAAAGTTTTAGAATTCAAAGAAACATTGGTTCAGATCTTGATTCTGCATGACCCTGGGGAATGTGTACAGCTTTCTGAACCTCAATGGCTAACCCTGAGTTCACCTGTTGATCTGTTGTCAGGATGAAGTGATGTAACAAATCCCATCCCAGATGGCACTTGCCATCTGGTTCTACAAGGATTAAGTCACTAGCCACTGCAGCTGCTGTCCTTCAACACCCTCTGAAAGGAGTTCAAGGTGGAGATCGGGAATGAGGCACTCTGTGCTCTGGGAAAAACTGGAGAACAGGCGTTCAGATAGTTAGATACTTTCAGGAGAAGATTTTATGAGCCCAATTCCTGTATCTCCTCATATCCAGAAAAGCACTAAAATCATTAATGGTGACATCTGCTCCTCGTGACTAGCAGACAGCGCCTGCCACAATGTGTGCTTGACTGTGTGTACACCCCCCCCTTCACTAAAATCATATATAACACTGACCTTTCCCCCTACCTCTTCAGAGCAGTTTCTCAGAGCCATCTGAAATGCTGTCTCCCAGGCTATAGTCCTCATTTGGCCCCCCAAAAAACTAATTCACAGCTCTCAGATTGTGCATTTTTTTCAGTCGACAATGTTAAATGGGATTGGCAAAACAGATTCCTAGACCCCACCCCAGATGTACTATAAGAACCCCTAGGAGTAAGGCTCAGGAAGCTCTTTTTAAAATATGCAGTCCCACAGAAAAAACCAGTCTTGGCAAAGCGAAGAGCATTGCACTGAGAGCTATATTTGCAAAAGACTTGAGGTAGGAAAGGTTTTGTTTTAAGGAACTAAATGAGAGCCCCTACAGCTGGAGTGAAGAGAATATCAGTGCAATATTAGACTGTGCAGTAAGTAGTGGCCAGATCAGGCAGAGCATTGTTTAGGTTTTAAATTTATTCTATGTGCAGTAAAGAGTGGTAAAGAGATTTAGCCAGAAGTCGATTGTATATTTAGCAACCATCTTTCTCCTTGTATTATACCAATAGTATTTTAAATATCAGGTAAAGCTGATGTACTTTTAATAAAATGTTTTTTTTCAGGGCTAAAATAAAACAAAATAATAAAATAAAATAAGCAGTCCTGGAGAAATGTTTTGTACATAGAAGCTGTAAGTTTCCTATGCATGAAAATTAACAACCAAAACAACTATTAGGGGCTCTTTCAATACCATTTAGCCATCAAGCTGTAAGAATATGTCCAGAAGAAGGTAGGGAAAAGTTAAAATTTCTGTAGAGAAGAGGGCAGCAGCAGACGGCTTTGAATTAACATGCATTTGAGGCCTTGGGGCCACCGTGTATGCTATATTTGCAAACCCTGCAATAGAAATTTTTGGCATACACATACACAGAAGAATAAACCAAACACTAAAGCCTACTGTAATAAATTCTACTGTGTTACAGTAATAATAATTAACTATTTAGTGAATTTCTCTCATATCATGGGCCAGCCACTTTGTATTCGTTATTTTTAATTCTTCACAGTAACTTGTAAAACTTAAACCCATTTTAAAATTTGAAAAATACTGAGGCTCAGAATTTCCATGACTTTCTCAGTTATATATCTATTAAGTATTACAATGAAGACAGACTCAGAGAAGCAAGTCCATTTTTTTTATAATGTGTGTTGAATAGTGAGGAAAAATGCTTAACAAATGACTTTAGGAAAAAAAATACTTATTTTCATGCTGGACAGCATCAAAGATAAAATAACTTTTAATTATTAAATAAAATTAGGCACTTGAGTGACAGCCCACTATATTGGCTTCAATCCACTTTTGGGAGCTAAACTATCAACTTTGAATATTGTTTCCTTTAACTCATATGGAAAATGGGAATAAAATATAGGTTGTTGTAAGAATTAAAGCACAATTGCTGGAAAAGCCCTTAAAGAGTGCCTGTGCACAGAATAAATGGTAAATAAATGGAAATGCTTATTCTTATGATCACTGTTATTACTATTGTTATCTTTTAAAGAAATAGCATCATATGTGCTTTCTTTATTACAAATGCTATTTTCTTCCAGGAAATGGAAATTTTCATTTTATCTTCAACAATTTGTGTATTACATGCATAATCTTCCTCTTTATCTCTGCATTTCACTTTTATCAAATAGACCTAGTTATTGATAACACGACCAAGACTGTATCACATCCCAAGAAAAAGAATATCATTGTGAAAGGTCCCTTGGTTATGAGTCTCCCAAGGAAGCATATGTATGTATATGTATCACATGTGTATATAGATACACATCTATAAACCTATAGATGCATATATACATACACATTTTATTTTTATGAACTTGAATTCAAGTATCTACTAAAACTTTTGGCTTGCAGGACGACAATGAAAAAGTGAGTGAAGCAGTTGAAGATGTAGGTCGTATTTTAAAGATAATATTAGCCGAGGTAACATTCACTGAGGTTTTCTCATGTGCACAGTTTTTTTACAGGCATTATCTCATTTAATTCTCCCAATTCTCACTACTCCTTGAAGTAAGGACCCTTGTTATCCCAATCGATATTTAAGGACATGAGCTGTAAAAAGCTTAGATAATTAGAACTTACAGAAGGTCAAATAGCTGGTAAGTGGTAGAACTGAAAGTGCATCCTGGTCTTTATTACTCCCAACAATTTGGGAGGTATGACACCAAAAGCACAAAAGACAAGAGCAAAAAAGTAATAAGTGGAACTACATCAAACCAAAAAGCTTCGGTCCAACTAATCTGTAATTCATTTGGTTGAATGGTGTACACAGAAAAATCTGCTTACTTCTTAAAGAGCTACTGAAACATTTTGTCCACATCTGTGCTGCATTTAACTGTGCTACAGTTCAAGAAAAATCAATAGATATGTCTTCCTTCTACTTATAAAATATGAAAAGAAAAAGTCAACATTCAGGGTATGAAATGTGAGGCACATGAAGAACACAATTATTTTACTGGACATAAAGGGAATATATCATCAAAAAAAAAAAAAAAGAAATAGAGTCCATGTCTAATTTTCCTCCAAAGATTACCAAAAATCGAAATATTTTGCCCACTAAATCACATCAGATGTTAAGTTAAAAAGACTTGAAAAGCATTTATTATGTGCAAGTTCAGTCTATTAAGTATTGTAATTGAGGAATATTGACACAAATGCAATTACTCTGCAAATATGAGTAAATCAGGTCTCTCCTTTGTGCTTTTATAACATCCTGATTTTCACCCACCATAATATTCATTATACCAAGTCATTATTACCCAATCATCTGTATCCCTCATTACATTATACATGCTGTGAGGGAAAAGATATATTTGTTTACTTCACCATTTTATTATCATAACATACCTAAATCAGTTTACAGTGTTTATGCTTAAGTTTTCCTATTACAACCTTTTGAACCTATTAGTCTTAAAATATGTGTATGATGAATCCAAATCTGAAAATCTAAACAATATAAATAGAATATTTTAAAATAAAATTTATGAAGAGACCATTTTATTTTATCTTTCACAGATCTGTTCATCTCTGACCCTAATATTTCAAGCTAAATATAAATTTGACATGAATGAATAAATTAATGAACAAAAAAGAGAAACTAAAGAAGCAAATTCAAGGCTAAATTGTTAATGTCCTTGGTTGTATTTATTATTTTTAGCATTTCATATGATTTTCTTGATATCCAGTGAGTGATAAACATTTTCAAAAATTGTCTTATTTTCATAATTTCTGTTTTTCTTTAAAGTATATTTCATGACCAATTTCTCATCAATTTAGAAAAATACAATAAAATGTTCTTGTTGGGCACTGAAAACTTGAAAACAAATTAAACTATCATTTAAATAATTTAATCAAATTTTAATACATTTCTAAAAGTGATACTATTTATATCTAAAGCATATTTTTCAATTAAATAAAGAAAATATAATTTGTCCAAATTCAATGTCCCTCTAGTCATATAACCATGAACACAATTATAGTATGAACTGTCTATGTTATGCCTGCATTTGTGTGATAAGCATCTCTCCAAATTGAATGTCTCTGAACTCATTTTCTTCTCTCCTAATACAACCATGATTGTTATCTACAATGATGACTCATCCCTTCCTGTCTCAACTAAAGTAAAACTTGGTTTCTGGAGGTCCTGTACCTGCTCTTTTTGTCATTTTATTACATTTGCGTACCTCCAAGCTAATCTCCTAAAATTGATCTATTTCTTATTGCATGGCACCCAATATCTTTCATATAAAATATATATTTTGCCTAACTTTTAAAACCCTTTACAATCAGACAACACTTAGCTTTCAGTACTCTATAAAGTATGTTTTCCATTTAGGCTCTCCCTGTTCCCCTCCCTAAATACGCCAGCTCAATTTCAATCACAATGAATTTTCTTGTTACAGAGTTGAATGTCCTTTCTCCTCTGCTTAGCCAGTTCAAGATGCAAATTGAATCATTTTTACTGTAAATAGTTTTTCTTAATAATCCTACTTACAACAACTTAATTCTTTGAATGAGTATATTATTTATCTATATTACCATATTTGTAATTAAGCCATGTACAGCCATATATTATTGTTTAATAGATTCTTATTTCATTATTTCAACTAAAGTATACCATTCATTATAATATCTATAATTTTTTACATGTTAGTGTTCATAGTTGTAATAGAGGCTCCTCAGAAAGAAGAAAATGAATGTCGTTTCATTGGAATCCCTAGAGACTAGCAAAATTTCTTCCCATGCAACCCCGCTAAACCAAATTGCTAAAGCAAAATTGAATTATGGATTTATGTTTATGGAAAAATGTCAGAGGAAATACTTTTAAAAACTCCTCAACACAAAATGCCAAATAATTCTGGCAAAAAATTTTTAAATGCATTTATGATGTGGAAAAAAATATGGAGTAAATTTCAGAGGCTGAAATTGAACTAAAAGAGTAAATATGTAGGAAGATGTGGGTGTACCTGATCTAGAGGTTTTGGTGGCTGTGTTGGGTATAGGAAACAAAGTCCAGGACACCTGAAGGGCAAGAAGTTGAACTGGAGACCTGCTCTAAGAAGCTGGGAAGACTGAGACTATGCACTTAAAGAAAGAGTCAGCTTAAAAACAAAACAAACAAACAAATAAACAAACAAAAAGGCCTAGAAAAGGAAGAGAGCAAAATGAGTGCCTGCCCTGACCTCACTGTTAGTAGAAGAGAAAATACATAATCTACAAATTCAAAGTTTTTTGCAGAAAGTACATAATCTAAAAATTCAAAAACATCAATGAAAATCATGACTTATTTTAAAGTGCTCCAAATTGTTTTATTGTGGCAAAATGAAATATATACTTTCTAAAGGAATGCACATCCTTTACATTTTATGAAGGACTTGAAGAATCAATATAGGTGAAATTATTTTGACCATGAACTCACAGTAGAAAAAAAAAAAAAAAAGAAAGAGGAATCAGGGTCCCAAGATTAAAAATGTGCAAAAGGCATAATCTTAACACCATAGACTACAGAAATTGGAATTATTTGATATTAAAGTCAATTATCAGGAACATATTTAAATAATTTCAAGGTAAAGTAAAACATGAGAGAGGCACCAGGGGTTATCAAAACAAATCTGAAAAAACAAAGGAACTAACATGATAATGGTGATGATGATGATTTTAATTTAAACCTTATTAAAATGTAAAACAGCAGATTAGCTAAACTGAGCACAAAATTGTTGAATTAAAGATAAATGAGATAATAATACTGAGAATATACACCACAGAGAGGAAAAGAGATTGAAAATATAAAATATATCTAGAGGATTATGTTACAAAAACTGACAAATACCTAATCAGAGTTCCAGAGGCAGCAAACAGAGAAAATAGGGGAGATTCTATATAAAATTATAGTAAGTGAGAATTCTTCAAAATCGATAAAATACATAAATCTTGAGATTCATGAAGCACAAAAAATTCCAAGAAGGTTAAATAAATAGAAATACATACCTATTCATGTCATACTTAACGTGTAGTTCTTGTTATATGTAACAAACTTTTGTTATAAATAACAAAAATTAGAGGTAACAAAACATAAAAGTATTAAAAAAATTTAAAAGACATTGAAGCATAAGTAAATTAATGCAGTTACATTCACAATATTCACAAATAGAAAGCCTCATTAGGAAAGATATCAATTCTCCACAAATGTATTTCTATATCTAATGCAACTCCAATAAAAATTCCTTCAGTTTTTCTTTTTTTAGTTGAAAATCAGTAATACTAGAGTAGCTTGTCTTCAATTAACCCTCCCAACAATAAGTTATAAAGTTTGAGCAAAATAGAAAGAACCACTAGTTAAAGGAGTTACAGAAAGTCCAAAACAGTCAAAAGCTAAATGAGTTTTTAACCTAAAGGAAGGGAGCAGCCCCAATGGAGAAACTGAGAGCTGCAGTCCTCTGGTTTTGCCCTAAGGGCACTCCCCAATCTGGGCAACATGCGGAGGATGAAACTCAGTCAGAAACATTCTTAAAGGCTTGATGTGTGCAGAATGGAAATGGGGAGTTGCCAGAGAAGATGGAAATTGAGGGAAATAATTCTGAAAGAAGCAAACAAAGAAGAGAGAAAACCCTGAACAAATTCCCTTCAAATCCATGACTGACTCCTACCTAAACTCTACAGTTGTGAGACAAACTTTGAGGAGCCAATCAGAAAGCAAAAGCTGAAAGATCTGCAGTGCTTAATAGAGGCTGTATTTCTTGCCTATCACAGATGAGACAGTGTTAGCAGTTTAGATATCTCCAAATTAGAGTGTTTTGGTAAACACATTCAAATACCAGAAAAGCCATGTCTTTGTAGTAAAGACTGTCACAAGACTAAAGATTAGCCCTCAACTAAGTGTTGAACTAGGACAGACTCACTGTAATAAAATGTTAAACCAAATATCTGCAAAGACAATGTAGTCAACAAATAATAAAACTGCCTGCCAAGTTAAAAATCAACATTATTCCAATAAAATAACATACTTCAGAGTCAATATATACTATCATCTACAATACCCAATAAAAATCTGTAGTTATGAGAATTGTGAACAAGCAAGCAAATGTCATTCATAGCAAAGAGACAAAGCTATTGATGGAAACAGATCCCGAGACAGCCTACATCATTGGTATTTACAGACAAATGTTGACCTGAAACAAAGAAACTGCCAGATATTTCTCCAGCAAAGATGGGTTTATTCAAATTGCAATTTTACCTATTAAAATAAAACCTAATCCTCTAATTATTCAGGACAAAAAACAGGATAAGGCATTCTGTGCTTTGGAAAAACAGGTCCCTTAGATAATTAGAGTTCTCTCAGAAAAGTAAAAATGAACCCAGATTCTTGCATCTTTCCATTCACAGAAAAGCACTGAAATTATTAATGGAGATATCTAATCTTCATGACAAGCAGTAACCTTTTATTGAGATGTGGTTTGACTGCATGTTTTCCCTAGCCAACATCACATATATCCGGCCACTTCTTCTTATCTCCTTGGAGCAGTTCCTCAGGGCTATCTGAGAGTCCTCAGTAAGACCCTAAATAAAACTCAACTCATAGCTCTTACATTGTGTGTGTGGGTTTTTTTTTTTTTTTCAGTCAACAGTTTTGACACCCATGAAGGACTCAGAGCTGACTGCTCTCCTTCACCTGAACTCTACAAAGATCTGGATCCTTGGTACCAACAAGGGCCCCTTATGCCCATCCACCTCCTTGGTGAATCCAGATGAATTGGGTGAGTCTCTCCTGGTCTCGGATCTCCCATCTTGGCTGACAATCCTGGGCTTTATTCAGTGGTTGCTAAACGCCTTGACATGAGGACTAGGTTTCCCTTGGACTTAAGTTCAAGAAGAGGCATCTGGATTTCCTAGCTGAAAGACACTGACAAGATTTTGCTCAGTTGAAAGACACTGAGGAGGTTTGGACTGGGTTATTAGGTAGGAGGCTGATCTGACACCTTTGTTAGAATTGGCTATTTTAAACAAGGTTAGTTGGAATAAATTGAAGATACCATATGAGAGCTTTCAGCTCCAAAGATAAGAGCCACAGCTCTTCCGGATCGGTACAGCTTTCTCAAGCAACTGAGAAATTTATGGGAGTGGTGGAGGCAAGTCCTCATACCCTGCAGCACTCTCATAGGGAAAGCCACTAATTAATTTAAAAAAACTCGCTTGTCTAGGGATGCACACATAGGGATTTGCCATCCATTGCTCCAAGCACCCATGGTGGTTTTAGACTGCCAGAGGGAGAAACCAGAAACTGAGACATAAAATTGCTGAAATAATTCAGTTCGAGGGCAATACGTACAGGAGTTAAGCTCACAAACAGCACAACTGCCTACCACGCAGTTTTCAATACTAATTTTATCCTGACAAACCAACTTTAAAATGAGGAATAAAGACTCCTGAACAAGACAGAGGGAAGTCAGATAGCCAATCACCAACTAACACAATACGTATGGAGCTTATTCTTGCAAGTGCTCACTTTATTGGGAACTAAGAATATCTTGCCTTGAAATGGCCAAGATGGAGCTCTTTTAGCATTCCAAAACTGGCTTTTGTGCAGGCAGTTAAAGAAAGCCAGCTTGATAAAACATCTTTTCAAAATTCTGATGCTAAGGGAACAAAAGTCCTTCTAGGAGGCTTGCATTTCCCTCACTGGGCCTTTGAGATGTAAATGTCGTACAGGTCATTGAACTCTGACCTAGACCATCTCCAATTCCTGAGATTAAGTTAAAATAAAAAAAGGAAAAGAGGCCTTTCAAACTTCAACAAGTAAATTTAACTTATTCTAATTGTTACTCATAAACTAGTGAGTTTTATATTGTAATACCTGATTCTTAACTAAGTTTTAAAAATGGAAACTATGAGATCTCTGTGTCTATCTGGATGTATGTATCTCTGTGTATGTATCAATACATTATAAATATGTTTCTACCTTTGGGTGGTATTGCCAAAATTAATTGTAAATGAGTTCTATTTAATAACTTAAGAGAAAATAAGTGCTTACATAAATTACCAGAAACATAACAGAAAGAGGGGGGATGGGGGGATGGCTTGGTCCAATGTCTCATGAAGTTTTCATGGGTAATCTAAATATAATTGTTGGGAACAAGTGAATTAAATAGACATAAATGGAGTAAGAGCTTTTAGGTGAACTCTTTAAGAATAATTATGTTTTATGGTAGGTCTACTTAAAAACAGTTTCTCCAGACTTTTGGTAACTTGAAACTTTAGAGTTTTGCTAAATTAAGTTAAATGATGGAAGTTTATTGAATATCTAGATTCCCAAATAAAATAAGATACTGAAACATTAATTACTGAGCATAGGCTCTTACAAAGAAACTAAAGTTATTTATGACTATTAATAAATATGTTTGGTGCCACACTGAGACATTTTCTATAAGAAAGTACATGTTTTTGAAATTATGAATAGTATTTATAAGTTTATCATTCTACAGAATGCTAATGTAAAAGACAGTTTATAATTGCTTACTTCTTAGTTTTCACTAGAAATTAAGGTTTTAAAGGTTAAGATTTCTAATTAAAACATTTAATTAAAACCACTAAAAATTAAAAAGTAAAACATCTTTGTATGCAAGGAATAAAGTAGGTATAAGGAATGGAAACGCATTTTGTAAAGTGAAAAGAAAGTAATTTTGTCCTAAAAAGAGGCTAAAATGACAAAAAGAGACAATCTGAAGGTAAAAAAGGAAGTTTTAGAAGGTTTGTGGAAAGGAGACGACGGGAAAAGAGTTTAATGTGTGGTCAGGACTGGCTAATTTAGAATAAATTTGAGTAAATAAATTTTAATATTAAAGGTAAGGTGGTGCAAAAGTAGAATTTGGTTTTCTCTCTGTTAAGAGGACAAGACTTCTTGGGATATTTATCTGCTTTTGATAACAGATTGTAAATTTCTTCACTGTTTAAGTAATCTGTTATAACTTCCTATATTTGCCTTTGAAATATTTTATTGTCATTTTGATTAAGTGAATAAGTATTGTTGGAGATTAACCAAGATGGCGGAGTAGAAGGACGTGCTCTCACTCCCTCTTGCGAGAGCACCAGAATCACAACTGGCTGCTGGACAATCATTGACAGGAAGACCCTGGACTTCACCAAGGAGGATACCCCACGTCCAAGGACAGAGGAGAAGCCACAGTGAGACGGTAGGAGGGGCGCAATCAGAGTAAAATCAAATCCCATAACTGCTGGGTGGGTGACTCACAGACTGGTGAACACTTATACCACAGAAGTCCACCCACTGGAGTGAAGGTTCTGAGCCCCACCTCAGGCTTCCCAACCTGGGGGTCCGGCAAAGGGAGGAGGAATTCCTAGAGAATCAGACTTTGAAGTCTAGTGGGAATTGATTGCAGGACTGTGACAGGACTGGGGGAAACAGAGACCCCACTCTTGGAGGGCACACACAAAGTAATGTGTGCATCGGGACCCAGGGGAAGGAGCAGTGACCCTGGGGGAGACTGAACCAGACGTACCTGCTGGTGTTGGGGGGTCTCCTGCAGAGACAAGTGGTGGCTCTGTTTCACCGTGGGGATAAGGACACTGGCAGCAGAGGTCCTGGGAAGTTCTCCTTGGCGTGAGCCCTCCCAGAGTCTGCCATTAATCCCACCAAAGAGCACGGGTAGGCTCCAGTGTTGGGTTGCCTCAGGCAAAACAACCAACAGGGAGGGAACCCAGCCCCACCCATCAACAGTCAAGTGGATTAAGGTTTTACTGAGCTCTGACCGCCACAGCAACAGTCAGCTCTACCCACCACCAGAGCCTCCCATCAACCCTCTTAGCCTCAACCACCAGAGGGCAGACAACAGAAGTAAGAAAAACTACAATCCTGCAGCCTGTGGACCAAAAACCACAGTTACAGAAAGACAGAGAAGATGAAAAGGCAGAGGGCTATGTACCAGATGAAGGAACAAGAAAAAACCCCAGAAAAACAACTAAATGAAGTGGAGATAGGCAACCTTCCAGAAAAAGAATTCAGAATAATGATAGTGAAGATGATCCAGGACCTCGGAATAAGAATGGAGGCAAAGATTGAGAAGATGCAAGAAATGATTAACAAAGACCTAGAAGAATTAAAGAACAAACAAACAGAGATGACCAATACAATAACTGAAATGAAAACTACACTAGAAGGAATCAATAGCAGAATAACTGAGGCAGAAGAACGGATAAGTGACCTGGAAGACAGAATGGTGGAATTCACTGCTGCGGAACAGACTAAAGAAAAAAGAATGAAAAGAAATGAAGACAGCCTAAGAGACCTCTGGGACAACATTAAACGCAACAACATTCGCATTATAGGGGTCCCAGAAGGAGAAGAGAGAGAGAAAGGACCAGAGAAAATATTTGAAGAGATTATAGTAGAAAACTTCCCTAACATGGGAAAGGAAATAGCCACCCAAGTCCAGGAAGCGCAGAGAGTCCCATACAGAATAAACCCAAGGAGAAACACGCCGAGACACATAGTAATCAAAGTGGCAAAAATTAAAGACAAAGAAAAATTACTGAAAGCAGCAAGGGAAAAACGACAAATAACATACAAGGGAACCCCCATAAGGTTAACAGCTGATTTCTCAGCAGAAACTCTGCAAGCCAGAAGGGAGTGGCATGATATACTTAAAGTGATGAAAGGGAAGAACCTACAACCAAGATTACTCTACCCAGCAAGGATCTCATTTAGATTTGATGGAGAAATCAAAAGCTTTACAGACAAGCAAAAGCTAAGAGAATTCAGCGCCACCAAACCAGCTCTACAACAAATGCTAAAGGAACTTCTCTAAGTGGGAAACACAAGAGAAGAAAAGGACCTACAAAAACAAACCCAAAACAATTAAGAAAATGGTCATAGGAACATACATATCGATAATTACCTTAAACGTGAATGGATTAAATGCCCCAACCAAAAGACATAGACTGGCTGAATGGATACAAAAACAAGACCCATATATATGCTGTCTACAAGAGACCCACTTCAGACCTAGGGACACATACAGACTGAAAGTGAGGGGATGGAAAAAGATATTCCATGCAAATGGAAATCAAAAGAAAGCTGGAGTAGCTATACTCATATCAGATAAAATAGACTTTAAAATAAAGAATGTTACAAGAGACAAGGAAGGACACTACGTAATGATCCAGGGATCAATCCAAGAAGAAGATATAACAATTATAAATATATATGCACCCAACATAGGAGCACCTCAATACATAAGGCAACTGCTAACAGCTATAAAAGAGGAAATCGACAGTAACACAATAATAGTGGGGGACTTTAACACCTCACTTACGCCAATGGACAGATCATCCAAAATGAAAATAAATAAGGAAACAGAAGCTTTAAATGACACAATAGACCAGATAGATTTAATTGATATATATAGGACATTCCATCCAAAAACGGCAGATTACACGTTCTTCTCAAGTGCACACGGAACATTCTCCAGGATAGATCACATCTTGGGTCACAAATCAAGCCTCAGTAAATTTAAGAAAATTGAAATCATATCAAGCATCTTTTCTGACCACAACGCTATGAGATTAGAAATGAATTACAGGGAAAAAAACGTAAAAAAGACAAACACATGGAGGCTAAACAATACGTTACTAAATAACCAAGAGATCAGTGAAGAAATCAAACAGGAAATAAAAAAATACCTAGAGACAAATGACAATGAAAACACGACGACCCAAAACCTATGGGATGCAGCAAAAGCGGTTCTAAGAGGGAAGTTTATAGCTATACAAGCCTACCTAAAGAAACAAGAAAAATCTCAAGTAAACAATCTAACCTTACACCTAAAGAAACTAGAGAAAGAAGAACAAACAAAACCCAAAGTTAGCAGAAGGAAAGAAATCATAAAGATCAGAGCAGAAATAAATGAAATAGAAACAAAGAAAACAATAGCAAAGATCAATAAAACTAAAAGTTGGTTCTTTGAGAAGATAAACAAAATTGATAAGCCATTAGCCAGACTCATCAAGAAAAAGAGGGAGAGGACTCAAATCAATAAAATCAGAAATGAAAAAGGAGAAGTTACAACAGACACCGCAGAAATACAAAACATCCTAAGAGACTACTACAAGCAACTTTATGCCAATAAAATGGACAACCTGGAAGAAATGGACAAATTCTTAGAAAGGTATAACCTTCCAAGACTGAATCAGGAAGAAACAGAAAATATCAACAGACCAATCACAAGTAATGAAATTGAAACTGTGATTAAAAATCTTCCAACAAACAAAAGTCCAGGACCAGATGGCTTCACAGGTGAATTCTATCAAACATTTAGAGAAGAGCTAACACCCATCCTTCTCAAACTCTTCCAAAAAATTGCAGAGGAAGGAACTCTCCCAAACTCATTCTATGAGGCCACCATCACCCTGATACCAAAACCAGACAAAGACACTACAAAAAAAGAAAATTACAGACCAATATCACTGATGAATATAGATGCAAAAATCCTCAACAAAATACTAGCAAACAGAATCCAACAACACATTAAAAGGATCATACACCACGATCAAGTGGGATTTATCCCAGGGATGCAAGGATTCTTCAATATACGCAAATCAATCAATGTGATACACCATATTAACAAATTGAAGAAGAAAAACCATATGATCATCTCAATAGATGCAGAAAAAGCTTTTGACAAAATTCAACACCCATTTCTGATAAAAACTCTCCAGAAAGTGGGCATAGAGGGAACCTACCTCAACATAATAAAGGCCATATATGACAAACCCACAGCAAACATCATTCTCAATGGTGAAAAACTGAAAGCATTTCCTCTAAGATCAGGAACGAGACAAGGATGTCCACTCTCACCACTATTATTCAACATAGTTCTGGAAGTCCTAGCCACGGCAATCAGAGAAGAAAAAGAAATAAAAGGAATCCAAATTGGAAAAGAAGAAGTAAAACTGTCACTGTTTGCGGATGACATGATACTATACATAGAGAATCCTAAAACTGCCACCAGAAAACTGCTAGAGCTAATTAATGAATATGGTAAAGTTGCAGGTTACAAAATTAATGCACAGAAATCTCTTGCATTCCTATACACTAATGATGAAAAATCTGAAAGAGAAATTATGGAAACACTCCCATTTACCATTGCAACAAAAAGAATAAAATATCTAGGAATAAACCTACCTAGGGAGACAAAAGACCTGTATGCAGAAAACTATAAGCCACTGATGAAAGAAATTAAAGATGATACCAACAGATGGAGAGATATACCATGTTCTTGGATTGGAAGAATCAACATTGTGAAAATGAGTATACTACCCAAAGCAATCTACAGATTCAATGCAATCCCTATCAAATTACCAATGGCATTTTTTACGGAGCTAGAACAAATCATCTTAAAATTTGTATGGAGACACAAAAGACCCCGAATAGCCAAAGCAGTCTTGAGGCAAAAAAATGGAGCTGGAGGAATCAGACTCCCTGACTTCAGACTATACTACAAAGCTACAGTAATCAAGACAATATGGTACTGGCACAAAAACAGAAACATAGATCAATGGAACAAGATAGAAAGCCCAGAGATTAACCCACGCACCTATGGTCAACTAATCTATGACAAAGGAGGCAAAGATATACAATGGAGAAAAGACAGTCTCTTCAATAAGTGGTGCTGGGAAAACTGGACAGCCACATGTAAAAGAATGAAATTAGAATACTCCCTAACACCATACACAAAAATAAACTCAAAATGGATTAGAGACCTAAATGTAAGACTGGACACTATAAAACTCTTAGAGGAAAACATAGGAAGAACACTCTTGGACATAAATCACAGCAAGATCTTTTTCGATCCACCTCCTAGAGTAATGGAAATAAAAACAGAAATAAACAAGTGGGACCTAATGAAACTTCAAAGCTTTTGCACAGCAAAGGAAACCATAAACAAGATGAAAAGACAACCCTCAGAATGGGAGAAAATATTTGCAAATGAATCAACGGACAAAGGATTAATCTCCAAAACATATAAACAGCTCATTCAGCTCAATATCAAAGAAACAAACACCCCAATCCAAAAATGGGCAGAAGACCTAAATAGACATTTCTCCAAAGAAGACATACAGATGGCCACGAAGCACATGAAAAGATGCTCAACATCACTAATTATTAGAGAAATGCAAATCAAAACTACAATGAGGTATCACCTCACTCCTGTTAGAATGGGCATCATCAGAAAATCTACAAACAACAAATGCTGGAGAGGGTGTGGAGAAAAGGGAACCCTCTTGCACTGTTGGTGGGAATGTAAATTGATACAGCCACTATGGAGAACAATATGGAGGTTCCTTAAAAAACTAAAAATAGAATTACCATATGACCCAGCAATCCCACTACTGGGCATATACCCAGAGAAAACCGTAATTCAAAAAGACACGTGCACCCGAATGTTCATTGCAGCACTATTTACAATAGCCAGGTCATGGAAGCAACCTAAATGCCCATCAACAGATGAATGGCTAAAGAAGATGTGGTACATATATACAATGGAATATTACTCAGCCATAAAAAGGAACGAAATTGAGCCATTTGTTGAGAAGTGGATGGATCTAGAGACTGTCATACAGAGTGAAGTAAGTCAGAAAGAGAAAAACAAATATCGTATATTAATGCATGTATGTGGAACCTAGAAAAATGGTACAGATGAGCCAGATTGCAGGGCAGAAGTTGAGACACAGATGTAGAGAATGGACATATGGACACCAAGGGGGGAAAACTGCGATGAGGTGGGGATGGTGGTGTGCTGAATTGGGCGATTGGGATTGACATGTATACACTGATGTGTATAAAACTGATGCCTAATAAGAACCTGCAGTATAAAAAAACAAACAAAACAACTAATACTAAACTATCATTGGGTTATTTGTATGGAAATATGTTAATATAAATGTTTCAGACATTACATGAAATTTCTAAAAATCTTATATTTGTATTTGTATGGAAATATGTATGGAAATATGTTAATATAAATGTTTCAGACATTACATGAAATTTCTAAAAATCTTATATTTGTATTTGTATGGAAATATGTATGGAAATATGTTAATATAAATGTTTCAGACATTACATGAAATTTCTAAAAATCTTATATTTGTATTTGTATGGAAATATGTATGGAAATATGTTAATATAAATGTTTCAGACATTACATGAAATTTCTAAAAATCTTATATTTGTATTTGTATGGAAATATGTATGGAAATATGTTAATATAAATGTTTCAGACATTACATGAAATTTCTAAAAATCTTATATTTGTATTAGTATGGAAATATGTATGGAAATATGTTAATATAAATGTTTCAGACATTACAGGAAACGTCTAAAAATCTTATATGTTCTGGTATAATGTTATAAGTAATAATCCTAGTTATTACTTTAAAATGTATATCTCAGAAATAACTACTTTTCTTGTCAACTGCATTATTATGAACTTTCATCAAATCTTTAACCATGGTCATTTTTAAGTCTTTTGTCATTTACAGACAGTTCTGGGTGTACTCTGATGATTTTGCAAATATGTTCCTATAAAAGGGTTTCATCTTCAAGAAATTCATGGAAAAGACTCTGACAAGTACAGGTTTCTGGTAACTGACTGTACTGCTGAACTGAATGAATAAGCATTTTCAGAACTCTAATGAAAAACTGATGAACTCATAAAAGTGCTAACAAAAGATCAAGATGAAAAAAAAAAGAAATTAATTACATGGGACTGAGTGAACTGATGAGGATGAGTATAATTTTTGTGACTTTCTGTCTGAATTTAAAAAAAAAAAATCCCACAAGGACTCAGAGGAAAAGAATATACAAATCAATTTTCACTGCAAAGTAAAGGAGCTGTTACAGTGGAGGATTACTGGACTGAATGTCAATATTATGACATAGTATAACTGTGTTTCATGTTTGGTAATTGCAATCATTGTTGCTTTTGTTGTGGTCATCCATGTACAATGCTTGGTGTCAGTCTATTTATCTCTTGTAAAAATAAAATACAGTGTGTGTGTGTGGAAAAAAAAAAAAAAAAAGAAAAAAAAAAAAAGAAAAAATAATAATACTTTAGCCATTAAAAAAAAAAAAAAAAAAAAAAAGATAGGTGAATTGGCTAGAAGTAATTACCAGGTAACTCCACCCTTGCAGGAACAAGATGAAAAAAACTCTAACAAGCCCTGCAGCCTGTGCCCTTTGAGGTGGTGCCCTAGGAACACCATTTGGTCCTGCGTCCAGGTGTTTCTGGAGGATTCTGTAGACTAGAGGTCAGCTGAATCTGCCTCTGGAAGATGGTTGCAGCTGCCTCAAGATAACCATTCACCAAGGGGATTATCCCAGTGTCCCAAGGACAGAGGGCGGGGCCCCTCAAGCCTACAGAATGGTTGTATGACTGTTTTTGTGTCTGTTTCTACAAATATGTGGAAGAATTCCACCAGAGGCAAGCATTCATTGCGTGATGGTGGAGAGGGGCCTGGAGCTGACTCACCTTGGGCATCAGAGACCTGGTCTCGGCCAAAAGAATGGGATGATTGTGAATGACAAGATGCCCTAGGTCCTCACCCTGAGGATTTTTCTCAGAACGGTTTTCTAGATCCATGACAGTCCATTGAGTGAAAGAAAATAACAACACCTAGCACTGGAAAAAAAATAAATAAATAAATAAAATAAAATAAAATAAAAAAAAAAAAAAAAAAAAGTATTGTTTCACAGTGATCTATAATCCTATTTGACCAAGTGTTTTAAAACCTTTTGATATCTTTGACTAACTTCCCAAATCAAATTCTAAATAAAGTTCTCTGACCTCTAGCTAACTCTGGGATGTTTCAGGGCCCCTGAAACATCTCAAAGAGAGATACTAAATTAAGTAGCCTCATTTGGCATGTTAAATTAAATGGAAAGCATTGTCAAATGAGTGGTAATAAACCTTCTTAGGTTATATTGTATGGATAAATGTTATTAATATGAATGTTCTAGAAACTATTAGAAATTTCTAAAATTTGGATATGCCCTGGTATAATGTTATCAGTCATAATTCTAGTTATTATTTTAAGAGGTTATATGTCACAGAAATAACCAAATTTCTTTGACAATTGCATTGTAATCAGATATTCAACCATGCCATGTTAAGTCTTGTCACTTACAGATAGTTATTGTTTTACCCTGATGCTTTTGCAAAAATGCTTCATCTTCTAGAAGATTCACAGAAACCACTTTTGACAAGTATAAGTTTCTGATAACTTTCAGATCCTAAGAATGAACTGGATAATAAATCAAAGAATTCTAATGGAAAATCTGATTGTTTCATGAAACTGTTAACAGAAGATAAAGGTCAACAATAATTAGTTACATATGGCTGAATAATAATTTTTATGACTTTTTGTCTGAAGTATTACTGGCTTTAGTCTTTTTTTTTCCAGATATAAGAAAACCTTTCGCTTTAAGCTAATTATGACTTACAGCAACTTGATATATTATACCTTTGTAAATAGAATTGAAACATTTACCTTTTCTCTCTACCTGATCCCTCCAGAATTTGGAAACATTGGTTATATTAGCATGGGTTTGACTACAATGTCATATTTGAGAATATGTATAGAATCAAATATGACCAGACAACTTTAAAGAACTAAGGTGGACTTTGTGGAGCCATAAAGCCCCTTGGAAAAACAACCTGGTACTTTGCTCACAGGGTTCCCAGAAGCCTTATCAGCTAAATAAGGAAAGACACTTCCTGGCAGGTGCAGGAACCCCAACATATTTTGCAGACCTCGAGAAGAGAGGAATCCATCCAAATCTGTAGGTACTGCAGGCAGAATCCAATGGCAATTCCTTGGCATAGCTTTTCTGTCCTTGAGAAGCCTTTTAAAAGTTCAATCTCAGATTCCTTATGAAAAGTTCCAGTAAAGGCAATTTAAAATAACATATGTGATCAACTACCTATGTAAATAATCAGGCCATATTTAGTGAAACAAGACTCATTTTGCAAGCAAATTAAGCTATATTTTGGTGGAAAATTTGGCTATATTTTGTAGAAATGAGGGTAACTTTAGAAATAAAAAATATGTTTAAGTGGATATTAAGTTCTAGTATCATTAATATTAACTGGGATTCTGTATTTACTGCATAAGACTCACTTCCAAGATGGTTCCTTGTTACTATGTTGCACTATTGTAAGGTTTAATTGAATCATTAAAAGGATACTCTATGCTTGTTTCTGAAGCTTATCACAATAATCTGTCTTTGGACAAAGATCAGATACTCCATGACCTGTAACCAGGAGATTATGCATACTGGAAATACATCATTTAAAGGACATTTTCCTACCTAGATGGAAGGACCCTTATCAGGTACTCTTAACCAGCTCATACATAGCAAAACTGAAGGGAATTGATTTTTGGATTCATATTTCCCACTTAAAAAAGGCCCCTGCATCAGCCTGGTCTACAGAGAGGACAACCTCAAACTCACTTAAAAACAATGCTCAAACAGAGGAGAAATCACATCAGGACAAGAAGAAAATGACATCAGAAGTAGACAGTTATCCCGAGATGCTGAACCTCACCTGTATGATTATTTATAGCATTTTCTTGATTTCTTGGACTTTTGCACATAAATCAAATGTTTTTCTATCATGTGCACAATCCTATGCAGAGTTTAAAAATCAATCAAATTCTTGGGTTTATGGTCAATTACCTATGTCTAGTACTTCTGGTTACCTTGGTGAATTTCTCCTCTCCTAGGCTCTGATTGGACGACCCTTAGGAAATTTATTCTAAAAAAAAAGAAGTTATACTTCTGTCTGAGCCATTATTGATACTACTAGGTGGGTCCCCTCACTTGGCCAATAATCATACTTGCTCTATTAGGGCCATAAAGATGAATTTTCTTGAAAAGTTACTTAAGCTCAATCAGAGCAATTGGCTAAATTTCAGTCAAAACCCATAACTGCCCCATTTATTAGGAGGGACCCTTCCTCAGTTACAGGATAGATTTATATGGGTAATAGCAGGCTTCAGTCATTTAAGTTTAAAATTCCCCTTATACTGGGAACAAATGAATCATGCTAAGAGTAATCAGCATAATGACACTAGGAAATTGGGCTGAGTGCCTTATGAACAATGCCAATATATCATGGCCCTTAAAGATAGCAATTGGTATGGAAGAGACTGGGTCAGATGACTGGGGATATACTGGGCTGCACCTAATGGAAGTTCTTGGCTTAATTTCTTACTTATGGCTTTATTAATGCCACTAGCTATATTACTTAAGTTCTGCCTATTCTATAAGATTGTTGTTTCTTTTATTACCCAGTATATAACTGAGCCTCTGACAAAAATAATGATGACTAAGGAACTGGAAATCATTGACTAAATATACAGTTTTATACAAGATTAAAGTGATTGTAATAGTGTAACTCTACATTTGGGAAGAAGCCACAGAGAGAATCATTTCCTAGAGCATAACAGACTAGTGAGACAGGTGGTCCAGAGACTTTCATGACTACCAATAACAGGACAGACCAGTAACAGCACACTGAGTGGCCTATCAATGAAAACTTTTCATGACCTACGAATAAGCCTTCCTACCACTGTGGAACAAATTGGTCATGAAATGCTTCCCAAAGCTTGGTTGAATTAATGACCAAAAGGGGGGCGATTGTAAAACAAAGACTGTTGCCCACCATCTAGTTCTACAAGGATCAAGTCATTAGCCACTGCAGTCACTGACTGACAGTACACCCTGAAAGAAATTCAGGACAAAAACAGAATAAGGTACTCTGTGCTTTGGAAAAACAGGCCCCTTAGATAGTTACGGATATTTCAGGAAAAAAAAAATCAACAAACTTAGATTCTTGCAGCTTCCCATACACAGAAAAGCATTAAAATCATTAACTGAGCTATCTGATCCTTGCAACTAGCAGTAACCTTTTATTGAGATGTATGCTTGACTGCACGTATTCTCTAGCCAAAATCATATAGACTGGCCATTCCTCCTACGTCTTTGGAGCAGTTCCTCAAGATTTATCTGCGAGACTGTCTTCCAAACTAGAGTCCTCAGTAAGACAACAAATAAAATTCAACTCATAGCTCTTACATTGTGCTTTTTTTTTTTTCAGTCAACACATAGTACCCTGTATTTACTCTAAGCTCTGTATATAACATAATTTATTGTAATTATCTGTTTACCTTGTGCCCTCCTTTAGGAGAATGAGGTTCTTCAAGATAAGATTTGTGCCTAGCACAGTGCTTGGCACAGGTTAGATATTAACAAAAAATTATCTTGATAGTAAATGAGAAGAAACTGGCAAAATCATGCTTTTATGTGCCACACAAGGAAATCTAAAAATGTGCAAATTATAATTTATAAAGCATCAGTATTATGTAGAATATTTTGTCATTCAAATTACTGAACTATGGGTAGTATAGAAATGATGTTTATTCCATAATAAGAATACCAGTGCTCTACACTAAACACAAAATTGCAATAATTTTATTGAACTTGTGAATTATGAGTGTGATAGTACACAGGAGCTGTGTACTCAGAGGGCTGATTTAATCATTAATCTTTATAGACAAGACACATGTGATGTCATTTTGAAAAAAAACAAAATAAAGTATCTGCCAATTCAGAAATTGGAGCAAAAGAATATAATGTCAGACTAGTCAATGGTATTAACAAGTATTTAAAACTATCTAAATAAAGGGAATGGTAACATGAGAACAAAGAAAAGTGGGAATTCAGTGAAGTGATATTTGGCAATGTTTATCTAGCATCATCCAGGGATGAAGTTGTACTTACAAAATGATGAGTGGGCTCAGAACTCTTGGCGAGTGATATGTGTGTCCATGAATGTATCCAGATATCCAAATGTAATGTTATTAGGAATGAGTAGGGGAGCAAAATTTGACACACCAAAACGTCTCTTTGGAATGTAGATTATTTTGAGCTGAAAACAATCAAGGCCCAAAAGACTCGGGAAGGTTTTCTTTTTAGTTCTTAGCTGCCTAAAGAACTTAGATAAAGTGCCTGTTCCCAGAATAGAGCTTTCACCAGAGAGATTGGAGTCCACTCTGTGTAAAATTGTTTCTGCATGGCCCAGCAAATATCTGTTTACAAAATATTTAGTTTTCTATCTCCATGAGAACTGTCTTCCTCCCCTTTGAAGCCCCAAACCACTACCCCCAACATCCTCTTTTGTCTTTAGCTGAAGATGGTATTTTAGGTGAGGTTTTTGGCCATTTTGGCCAGTTACTCAGTTTTTCTTCATCTCTCCCATATATATATATTATTCAACTTCTGTTTGATTTTCTCCTGTTAATCTGTCTCATGTCAGTTTAATTCCTATATCAGCCAGAAGAACTTAGAAGGGTAGAGAAAAATTTCTTCTTCCCTAACAAATGAAAGCCAATTAAAATTCTCTTATTCTATATGTAAAGTTTATGATAATAATTTGGTTTTCCATATGAGTTTCCTATAAGAATAAGTCTGACTGACCAAATTATATAAGTATTATAAGTCACGTGACACCAATGTCACCAAATAACAATATGAACTATATATTATTCTTCAGGAACTTGACTGACTGGGCTATGATCCTTAAATTGGTCATCTTTAAGGACCTAATGTGGATGGAGAACCTAGAGCTTTATAGTTTCAGAAACTGGACCATTGAAAAAAACACCAGGGAAACATCATCTTCCAGGGGTCCTGCTTAGGTAACCTTCATCAAAATATCTCAAAAGTCATACCCTCAATGCAATGGCTCTATATGAACACTGCTTGTGCTGACTACAAGGCCCTGTGCCCTGAATTATAAATGTGGTTAATGGTTACACCACGGTATCACCAAAAAATGAACGGGTGTTCATGGTCTTTACACATGTCACCTTTTATGGAAATAAGCAAGTACTGTGGTTTGTGTATGGGTTAAATGTAGCAAAACTTATACAAAGTTTTAAGGAATGACAATTTACATCTCTAAAAGTTGGCTTGCTTAGCGTGCTAACACAAGCAATAACCTTTGACCCTATTTCACATGATATTGTTCATCAGGATGAAAAAAAATATAGGTATTGCAATGGATGGAATGTTTGTATTCACTCAAAATTCATGTTAAAATCCTAATCTCCAATGTGATAGTATTGGGAGTTAAGGTCTTTGGGAGGTAATTAGATAATGAGGGTGAAGCTCTCATGAATGGGATTAGTGCCCTTACAAAAGTTTCTAGAGAGCTAGCTCACGCTCTTTCCACCATGCAAAGACACAGTGAAAAGATGGTTATCTATGACCCAGAAAGAGATTTCTTACCAGACACTGAGTCTTCCAGTGCCTTGATCTCAGTCTTCCAGCCTCCAGAACTGTGAGAAATAGATGTGTGTGATTTGAGCCACTCAATCTATGGTATTTATGGTATAGCATCCCATACTGACTAAGACAAGTATTATCTTCTAATTTTTTTTTTTTTTTTTTTTTAGAAAACGGAAGCAATCCATCATGTCTAGTCTTTGGTCTCATTATTTTCTAGATAAGACTACAGAAAATGATGAATTAGTTTAAATGACAGTCCCGCATCTATTCAGAAAACAAATAGTAGAGGAAGCACTTTAATCTGTGGGTTCTCAGGCAGACATGAAATGTAGAACATCCCTTTTTTTCAGTGCACAAGATGTTCCATTAACCATAATGTATCTGATTGGGAAAAAATATGAGTCACTCCAGATGATATCAGCAGTGACACAAATCAAATGGGCATTCGAAATGTACTGTTCTCTTTTATTTGCAGGGTGAACCACAACAATACAAATGGGAGCCTCTTATCAAGTGGAAGAAAGACAGAAACTTGTGTCACTTTAAGAACTTAATCTGTTCTGTTGGCAGGGGAAAAATCCCTAAATTCATTCCTTAGTGTTGCCAGTTTAGCCTTAATTTAATTTTGGACAGTAAATCCACTTTCAAATCATTTAAAAGTGAGACATTATTAACTTTTTGGTTACAAATTTATTTTAAATTAACTTTGTTTTTCTATTCATTTATTACCTTTGTCATTTATCACCTTTTGATAATAAAATGATTCCTTGGGGGAATAAAAGGAAAAAGACCCACTATATTAAAAAAAACAAACAAACTGCTGAGACCATGGTGTAAAAAGATTATATGATTAATTTCTTTCATGTGTTTACATATGATACATAAAGTAAGTACCTATTCTAATAAAAATGGTTTGACTTAAAATCATATGCCATTTGCAAGTCAAGGATTAACAAAGGCCATTCCAGACATAGTTCATCAGATCCATCAGGATGTAGGTACTCGAGGTCAAAACCACATTCTCTCCAGTCCTCAGGTGTGCCATTGTGTAATAATCACAAATACATAAAGAGCACTTACTATGTGCCAGGGACTATTTAAACATTTTACATATATTAACAGTCCTTGTAACAACTCTGTGAGGTGAGTACTATCATTATTCACATTTCTAGGTGAGGAAGGAACTAAGGTACACAGGGTGCCCCTTAAGTGACAGCACAGACTCTAAAATGAGCCAAAGCCCATGCTCTTTACCACCCTTCTCTATGATCTATGGTACTACTGGCCCAAGAAATACATACAAAGTAAATAAATGTTGAGAAAGGACATTTTTCTAGGTAACTATAATTACAGTCTACCTTTTAAGGTGACAGTTGTCTGAAATGTTTTGGCAGCCCAGATTAGCTGTGGAAAAAAATGTGAAGTACTATCCTGTTTCTGGGTTAACCAACACAAAGTGAGATGAGAATGTGATTCACGCTGGCATCTTACTATCATCATGGTATTTAATAATCTTTCTACTCTTTAGCCAAGGGCACTCTAATAAAACCCATATTTTATACATCATGTTAGAGTCAGGAGACAGTGAGAGTCATGCAGTATAAATGAAATTCTGAAGCAACTTGGATCAGGGTGTCCCAGAACCATTTTATTCACGTAAGCAAAGAAGGAGTGAACCCACTTCCCCTTCTGTTTGGAGCTATAATGAAGACTTTTTTAGGTCACGTGGATCTTCCATGTAAGAGAAACAACAACAACAACCAAGTGGTTACAGGGCTAAAACCAACTTGCCTTTGATTCTGGAAGTTAAGTTATTATTATGTAAACATGAAACTGAGCAGGATTTTGTGGAGTCCTCCACAAAAGCCTTCCTGTGTTCCTCCTTTCTTGTTTATAGGAAAAAGGTTTTCAGCCTCCTAGACCTTCCCTGAGTTCCAAAGGGCAGATTCAAACAGTTACTAATTAGAGAAAGGAGAGAATGCAGAAACAAAGAAAAGGCAGTCAAGAAACAATAGTGCAGTGATGGGGCAAGGTCCTGGTTCCTCGTCTGGGGACATGCATAGCAATCTGATACATATCTCTGAGTTCTTCTGCAGGAACTAAGGCTCTCACCCAAGTTGTGCATGGTAACTTTAGGCTAAGCACAAGCACGTGGACCCCAGACTGGTTGGAACCAGAAGGCTGAATTTTTTTTTTGCCTTGCAACGTGGCATGTGTGATCCCAGTTCCCACACCAGGAATCGAACCTGTGCCCCACTCCAGTGGAAGTGTGGAGTCTTAACAACTGGACCACAAGGGAAGTCCTGAGCAGGCTGAATTTTGAGATTCCTGGAACACCGCTCTGTTACCTCACCACCAACCAGTTAGAGGAAGATCACACACCCAGCAGACCTCCCCACAAATTTTGCCTATTAAAAACTCTTCCCCCAAAACCATCAGGGAGTTTGGTATTTTGAGCTGAGCTGTCTATTCTCCTTGCTTGGCCCTCCCAATAAACCCTTCTCTGCTCCAAAATCTAATGTTTCATTTTATTTGGCCTCACTGTGCATCAGGCACATGAACCTGGGTTGGACAACAAGCACTTTAATCATGTTTCCTGATGCTTCTAGAATAGGACAAATCTGTCTGAAAATAATCGTGAATTGGAATAAACTGTTTCATTAAATGTTTAATCTAGGAAAGGGAATTAGCTTGGACATTATGATAATCACATACTTCTCTAAATGCAGTAGTTTATTCAAGACTTCTTCCCATTCTCTTTTTACTTATGAGGTCATCTTAACATACATCAGAGTGTTATAGTATCTGGTTGTGTGAGGGCCAAAGGAAGCTGAGGAGGTAAATGAGAAACAACAATATGATTTGTCAGTTAAAAATGGGTGTCTCTGGTGACCAGTGCCCTCATGACGCAGTACAGCAGAGACCTGAAGCGCCACTTGGCTTCTCTGTTTCTGAACGAAAACATCAACTTGGGTAAGAAGTATGTCTTCGATATTAAAAGAATCTCCAAGGACGAGTATGACCACGAGTATGACCTCCCTCCTGGAGGGCTCTGTACAACGCGGGTGTGGTGGATCTTGTGCTGAGTAGCGACCCCAGCCCCCCGAACTCTCCCCTGAAGTCCTCGGAGAGCAGCATGAGCTGCGGCAGCTGCCAGCAGACCCGGGCCCTCCAGGAGAAGCTGGGCAAGCTCAAGGAGGCCATGCTGTGCATTCTATGCTGCGAGGGTGAGATCAACTCAACCTTCCGCCCCTGCGGCCACACTGTGTGCTGCGAGGGCTGCGTCGCCCAGCTCCAGTCGTGTTCTGTCTGCAGGTCGCGGGTGGACCACGTCCAGCAAGGACCCACACCAGTCTTCTCAACCTGACTGTGATCTGATCCACTGTGCACTTACCGGACATGCCATGTCTCCATGAACTGCACTAGTGTAAACTATAAACATGATAGATTGGGGAGAGAATTAATCCTCCAATGCCCATCTGCCATGCAACGTTTAGGGAAGGAAAAAAAAAAAAAAAAAAAGGAAGAATAGAAAGAATACTACTACTCCTCACCGCAAAAACGTACCATGCGTAGAATCAGCACCTCCCGGGGGGCGACCAGGAAGAGCTCTGGGACCCAGACACATTCCTTGGACTTTTCTTCTTTTTATGATCAAGTAAAGAAATCAGGAAGATCTTTGATGTCAGTTAAGTGGCAGCATAGCCCCAAAGTGGGTACCTTTTAGAAACTGATGTTTAAGTCTCCTTAATGTATCCCAAGGTAAGTTTCCTACTTGCAGCCGATTTTGTAAGAATTCGTTTTAAGGATTTACTTGGTTCTTTTTGTTATGGGTCACGGAGCTCCGGACATTTTTAATAGGAAAATTTTTCTTAAAGACATAATCGTCATTTTAATGTCATTTCTGTTTTTCTAACTTGTTCAAGAAAGATTGGGAGGCAAACATATTTAAAAATCGATTCGGGGACTTTTTTAGAGTGGACACAAAGTTGTCAGATTTAAACCAGTCTGACCAGCGGAAAACAGATCACTCCACGTGGATAGTTTCCTCATCTTTCTCCCTCCCCCTCTCCTTACCCCATCCCGAAGCCTTTCAATTATAAAATGCTACCAGTTTGGTTAGACGATTTCTGTGGAGTAGTCAGCACTCCTTGGGCCTCTTGAGTTGGTGGAATATTTTAAGATTGAAAAGGGAGCACATGTTCCTTGGAAGGAAGAGCATTGCTCGCTGAGATGAGGCTTCATGGTGTGCAAAGCTGGGGTAGTTCGTGAGTTCTCCGATGCACCCTGCTCCAGCTTCACCCAGTGGGGTCGCTTTTGCTTGAGCCATCATGCCTTTTACAGACTTATCATAGATATCTTAGATATTGTAAGCTTTTTTCTTTTTTTTTTTTTTGGTAGTAAATGCTTAAGTATTAACTTTTTGTTGCTCCTCTATGTACTTTAGAGGGGTTTCAGGTTTTTTTTTCTATACTCTTAATCATGTTTTCCACTCCTACTTGGGCATTTTGGATGCTGGTCAGCTTGTGGGTTTTCTAGGATGTCTTGGACCTAGATGACTTTACTGGGTACAATACTAGCTAAGTTAAAGCTAGAAACCTACACTGTCACTTTACTGAGATTTCTGAGTATATTTTTCATATTGCCTTAATGCAGCAGTAATGTATTTATGCATTTATTTCTTTGCACAGACATCTTCTCATATATTAAAACTCTACTTTTTTACGGCACATATTAGCATATAAGCCTTTATTCCAAGAGGTATTTATTTTTTCACTTGTAAAAACAATGTTTCACATAAAGAACTCTGTTATATCTTAAAGGACTTCTGTCTTTTATATTCAGGATAATAGAGACGTTAAAGGAAAAAAAAAAAAAAAAAGAATGGGTGTCTCATTTGCTGTTAATTTCCTCTCCAATATCCACAGGTCCCTTATTCCTACTAACAGAACCTTGGTTTTGTTCAATGCAAGGTGCCCAAGTTAAACTACTTTCTCAGTTTCCCTTGAAGTTACAGGTGGTTACATGGCATAGTTCTATTGTGGGAGAGTCTATGATAGCTTTTTTCTCCTGAAAGAAGTCAGAGGCCGTGGCTTGCTGCACCTCTTCTTGCTACTTATGTAATAGAGAAGAACAAATCTGACTCCATATTAGATCTGTTCCTTTTACTTTACCCTTTGTGCTCTGTTGCCTGGGCTTAGGCATGCTGGCTCTGTACCTTTTGTAAAAGAATGTTGCTTATAGCCTGAAATATACAGGATAGCCTATTCTCAGGGCTCTGACTTTTAAGAGTCCATTGGTGTAGAGATAAAAAGTTGCAGAAACATTTGTTTTGTTGGAGACTTACAGGAACATCGTGAGCTGACCTACAGGGACAGCTGCAAGAACAAAGGATTCTGACACTGAGAAGTTTGTAACAACCAGCCTCACCCCCTCCCTCACCTTGCCTTTGGAAGTGCTTTGCTGAAACCCTTCAGAGACTTTGGGGTTTTCGGGGGCATGAGCCACCCATCTCCTTGCTTGGCCCTGCAATAAACCTTTCTCTGCTCCAAACTCCAACGTGCAGTTTGTTTGGCCTCACTGTGCTTTGGGCACAGGAACTTGCATTCAGTAACACACTGAAAATGGTTGTGGTGTCTTGAAGCTACAGGAGCCATCTTGTGATTTCAAGGGGAAAAAAACCCCAAAAAGCATGTAAGGTATGTTGAGGGAAAGGTAAAAACAAAAAAACCAAAAATAGAGATAACAGGTCCTGAAGTCATCAAGTTGCAGAACCATTGCCAAGTTACTTTCCACAGAATTTTTTTTCCTTTGAAAAAGAAAAATCCTTATGTTTTTAAGCTTCAATTAATCAAGTTTTCACTTACTTGTAGTAGAATATTGATTACTAGGAACCATTTAAAGTTTCTGATAAGTGTTCAAACTTTGAAAATAGATAAATAGTCCCTTGATCTTGCTCCTGAGACACCAAGAAACCTGCTGTGCTTGGATACTGAGCGATAGATATCTCAGGTGGAGCAACTTGAAATAATCTGCACACTAGCTGTGAAAGCTTTTTGAAGGAAATAGCCCAAACTTGTTTTCAGGAACTCTAAAAAGAAAGCCAAGCAGGCCAAATCCTTGGAACTCTTGCAGAATTAAAATGTGTAAAGACTGACAATCTGAAACAGAAAATTGAGTCTATTGGTTCCACCTACAGGTGATTTTATGTCACTGAACAGAGACCGAAAACACCTAACACAACAATCAACAAAGGTATGAACAACTTGGGAAAGAATGTGGCGTCTTCAAGCATTATTGGATAGACCTGAAAGCTTTTTAATTCTTGTTTAAAATAAAAGCCTTTTTAAAAATTCAGTGTTTTTAGCCTCCGTTAGCTGTAACCCTATAATGCATTTGTTTCTAAACAAAGTCAAGTTAATGTTGAAATTATATGCTGTTTTCTTGGTTCATGAGGATTTATTCAAATTTCAAATAATAATACATCATTAACTTAGCTGATATTGAAATCACTGAGTATTTCTATGTATTAGCATATTATGAATTACTTGAATATGGCAACACAGAATCCAAGTAGAATACTGTGTCTAAATACTTCACAATGCTTTTTTGGTTTTGCACTGAAAACTTTAGAGAATCCATTCACAGTTCTAGATTGTGAAACAAAGTCAGTAAGCCAATAAATACATACTGAATTTTTTAAACCAATGTATGCTTTTCCTCCTCCAGTGAACCAAAAGTCTTTTTAGTGTCTTCCTAACAAGTATTTGGGATCTTATAAGAAATGTTTTATTTTTCACTTCAGTTTATTCCCACATATATCACTCCTGTAAAGGATTTGAAGTACAACCTCTTCCTATTCCTCTAAATTGAAAGAAACATGTCACCATATATCAACGCCTTAAATTGTTTTAGTGAGAATTGTGCTGAAGCATTACATTTCCCAGGAAAGAACCTAGGAGTAAATCAAACCTACAACTTTCATTTCAGTATTCAAAGCATAGTTTTTCATGTTAAATGAAAATAACAGAGTATGTTTTATTCATAAAAGTATTAAAAACAACTGTGTCAAATCCTTCTACTTCTCTCATTCCTGCTCATCCTTTTATTCCCCCCTCACTTCTTCTTTTTCTTAAAACATCTTTAAACACTTATGCAAATGCCTTGGATTATCTTATTTTTATCTAGAGAGGATATAGGTTGAGGTGGCACAAGCTGTGCTCACGAACATAAATTTCCAAATCAAAGGATCAATTCCATTGCCAAAAAGTCAGCCCATTTAAAATATATGCGGGGCTTCCCTGGTGGCGCAGTGGTTGAGAATCTGCCTGCTAATGCAGGGGACACGGGTTCGAGCCCTGGTCTGGGAAGATCCCACATGCCACGGAGCAGCTGGGCCCGTGAGCCACAACTACTGAGCCTGCGCGTCTGGAGCCTGTGCCCCGCAACGGGAGGGGCCGCGCTAGTGAAAGGCCCGCGCACCGCGATGAAGAGCGGTCCCCGCACCGCGATGAAGAGTGGCCCCCGCTTGCCGTAACCAGAGAAAGCCCTCGCACGAACCGAAGACCCAACACAGCCAAAAATAAATAAATAAATAAATAAAGTAGCTATAAAATATATGCGGAAAACAAAGAAAATAAATCAAATCTGTCTCACAGAATTGTGCTAATTAAGTCAACCAAATATTTTACTTTTAAGGATACACATTTAGTAAGTTTTTATACATTAATTCATTTTCAGACATCTGGAATTCCAGAAAAATAAAGTTGGGTAAGAATCAATCAGAATCAAGTAGAACCACTTTCTCATTTATAAATAGTGTATATATATATATTATTGTGTGCATTTCTCTATCATATTGCTAATATAATAGAACAACAATGGCTGGATTTGAAATCTGGAATGGGACCTGTCCAAGCCCTGGTTTGGGGACTTAAAAGCTATGTGACTTGAGGATATCATTAACCTCTCTGTGAATCTCTTTTTTTGGTTTACAACACAAACTAGGTTGTACTAGACTATTTTTAAGTTTCACTCCAGCTTGAACGTTCTACTTTCTATCTGAAGACTCAATAATTCTGTTTTTTCACTAACAATACTTATATAATACCCTAAAAAAATTAGTATCTATACATAAAGCTGCAGTACCTATAAAAAGTCTGTTAATAAGAGCTGAGTAGTACTATCCAAAGGAAGGCAACCATCTTCTGTTCTCTACAAGTATTTTAGAAATAAGTTTGTCACATTGTGTTTGTATGTATTTATACTCACATTGGTCTCTTCTGAACTCATTGTGATTCCATTAACAGTTAAGTAGGGTCGTATTGCTTCTCAGAGCAAAACCTCCTAGCTACCTCATTTAAAATAAAGGTGGAAATACTTAGAGGGACCTCTAAGACCCTAATCATGCCCCCCACTACTCTCTACCCTCCCCAGGACCTCTTTCCCACTCTCTCATTCCAGACACACACTTTGCTTCCGCCTCTGGGCATTTACATTTGCTGATTCCTATTCCTAGAACTCCCTTGATAATACGTTTGTATGGTTTCCTGCTTCATCTCCTTCAGATCTGTAAACTCATTATTTTCTTCATTGAGTCTTTTCATAGATATCCTATTTAAAATTGCTGGCCACCCCAGCCTTCCCTAGACCCTTCTCTGCTTTACTTTCTTATAGCTCTAATATTTCAAATTGTTTTAAATGTTTCTCTTCACCAGAATGTTAACTTTAGTGAAGGTAGGAATTTTTATCTCACTTCCTTATGGTTGTATTTCCCAGAAACACGATCTGGCTCATGGTATGCATTCAATAAATTATGTTGAAGAACGAATGAATTCATTTTCAACAATTTATAAAGGGAGAGGCATATTTAGTAGACACAAGTAAGTAAAGTCTGTTCAATTTGCCTATGTTAAATTTACAGAAGGTTCTCTTACCTATAGTATACTTCTCAGCAAATTAGGAATACATTTACTTGAAAATTATTAACCATTACTTCTCCCTTTAGCTCCCAACCCTAGGGTTTGTATTTCAACCATCAAAGCTCCACTCCATTTCATTTTCTTTTATCAAGCACTGGGATATTTGGAATAAAAATTTTTAGTTAGGGGAAATTTTTAGAATAAAGCAAATGTGAAGAGCAAAGAGAAGGATCAACCCTTGAAGATCTTTGTCCCTTATACATTGACAAATATTTCTAGATCCCAGCTTCTCATAACATGCTCTGGATAGCGTCCAGCTGCCTTCCCCCTGTAAAGTAAATGAATGTCACTCCCATCCAATATTGAAAGACCTCTTGCTCTATCATCAGTATTGGAGTTCATTATTTTCCACAGTTTCATAAAAACAAGACCATGGGAAAGGAACTTCTATGCTTTTACATGATTTTAGCAATAGAAATCAAAGTCAAACAATTAAAACAATAAAACTTAGGAATCCCCAGCCCTCATGCTCAGTGCTCTTCGGACAGAGAGATGGGGACAATCTCTGAGACTAAGAGAGAAGCCCTGAATGGTCATAGTCAGTGACAACTGTGGAAGAGCAAGGTGACAGATAAGTTCTTCTTGTGGCTTTAACATTTAACTTAAGACTATTTTAATGGCTCTGATTACACATAAAACATGGTGGATGAAATTGATTTTCTGAACATGCTCTACATAGCTTTCTGTTTGGTTTTCTTACATATTAATAGGAAAATTAGATTTCAAGTAAATGTATATATTTCTCTGAGGAATCCTCTGAGAAAGAAAGCAACTTTATGAGAAAGAAAGGTCATTATGGAGTTCTGTGGTCCATCTTAACCTTGCTAATCTATTCACTCTATTCCTCTTCTTTTCATTCTATACCACAAAGGGTAATCATCATTCATTGTCTCCTACAGAGTATAAAATCAGAGGAAAAATGAAGTTGTTCTCTAAAGCTACATACAGAATTGCTTTTACTGGTAATTTTTATCTACATGATGATATGTTACAATAGATCCTGGCAGCCTTAAATTTCTCCTCAGAGTAAATGTCATGTTGCTCCTGAAAAATACTAATTGAATGTCTCTGCCTTTCACAAATATAGTTAAAAGCTACCATTAATAGCTGAATATTGATTGAAGTAGACAACAACTGCTTTTAGAACCAAAGACTTCAACAAGTAATGTGTTACTCTGTAAAGTGGGAATACACACCTTTCAGATATGCTCTGGCATGTCCCCCACACAAGAAAATTAGCTTTCAAAGTGGTATGTCAACATTAATTTTCATAGTTTTGTAATATCTCTAATCATAACCAGTGGGGTTAGACAAAAGCACCTGCTGTCCTTTCTGTTATTTGTTTGACAAATTAAATTCAGAGTAGCATGACTATCATGTAACTGGATACCCACCGCAGGGTAAGTGTCCTCAAGTGTTCTTGCAAGGTCACTGGTTGGTGTTAACATTCTAAAGGGACTAAACAATTTCAAATGAACACATTTCCATTACCTTTCTTAATAGATTTTCTGATTCAAAAATTGAGTGAGATAAATATGTATATTTGTTTATGGAGTAGTTACCTGAAGAGAAATTGAAGGGATGAGTTGAAGCTATAAAATTATTTGGTTATCTGCATATGAAACACTTTTGATTCTATCATGTTCTCCTACTGCCCAGTGAATTTGAGTGTTTTGTGTTTCTTGACATTCCTATATACAGCTTCTTGTTTTTCTACATGACTGTAAAAAACAATGTTTTGGGTATAGGGACACCATAATCCTCACAGTTATTCTCCAACTTAAAAAGATTATTACTTCTTTAAATCAAGTTATGGTTGATGAAAGGGAGCAATTGCCACTATTTGGTATTTAAACTGCTACTCCACACAAAATATACTTGACCTTCTCAACATAATGCCTTTGCAGAATAGGGAACTAAAAGGACTAAATTCTTTTGTAATCCAATTGTTCCAAGTTAGAGGTAACTGTCTCAGTATCACTCAGGATAAATTAATCTACAAAGAAACATCTTGCTAAAGGTTTTATAGTTGTAGTATCAATCTTTAAACATTTTTGCTCAACAAATTTCTACAAAAAACTTCTGTTAGTATAAACTAAAATGTGCACATAACAATACATGCAATTTAATACATATTTAAGTTCCTGCTCTACAAATAATTGTTTAAAACCCTAAAAGACGTAAGAGCTAATATTAAGAAGCTTACATTCAATATCTATTAATTTTTAACAGCTTGTTTAGTATGCAATTTTCAAACACACAAAAACAGTAGCAATTTTCCCTGAGGTTTCAGGTCCTCATTAGCCAGCCTCAACAACTACCAACATTTTGTTTTACATGTTTTATCTACTCCCTCCCCACTTTTTGGTGGGGTTGGAGTGGTCTGGAAGGTTTCAGAGCAAATCTTCCACCTCATGTGTGTGCGATTCTATCAATATATGGATCTCAAAAACTAAACTGTTATAAGGATATTAACTTACATAATCACAATTGCCATTATCACATAACAAAATTAACCATAATTCATTGACAGTGACTAATATCCAAGCCATATTCCAATTTGCCTGAAAGCCTAAAAATAATTCTTTTTAATTCTTACAAATCAGGATCCAAAAGGGTTCTACTATTTCATTAGGGAGTTATGTCCCCTAAATCTTTTTCAATATTTTCTTCTTTGTTTCTCCCCATGCCATTGGCGTTTTGGAAATAAGACTAAGTTTTGTAAAATATCCCACTCTATGGATCTGAGTGATGAATTCCTCCTGGGGCTATTTGACTTGCTCCCTTATCCCTAATTAATTATCTGTAGACAAAAGTTGGCAGCCAAAATGTTATTAGATCCAAGTTGTGTTTTGGGGCAGAGGGTACAAAAGAATTTCATAAGTGTTGCTGATATTTTACTATTTTTATATTTAAATTAATTTTCTGCCCTCCAATCATAAACACACACACATTCATACACAAACACACACAGTATAAACAGATTAGCTTTCAAGCTGTGCGACTGTCTAAGAAAATTTCATAAAAAATGGCCTATATAGTGTAATTAAGCCAAAAACCAGGTCATTCCATCTAACCCTAGACTTCTATTTCCTCCTGTGCAAATAAAAATGAAACACTGCATAGTAAAAAATACAACAGAAACTAGGTTAAGAAATGTGTTTACAACTTATCTATTTGTTTTTTCCTATATTTAAAAAAGCAAAATCTAATTTTTTTTAAAACTCCATTGAGGGATTATATGGGGTATAAAATTGGCTTTATTACCATTAAAGCTGCTGAATAAACTCATTAGCCTAATGTTTTTCTCAAATCATTGGAAAGTCTAAGTTGGATAATCCTTAAAGAATCTGCTTACTAAATAAATACATTGTTTGGCATTTAAAAAACAAACAAACAACCCCCCCCCCAAACAACAACAACAACAAAAGAAATGGGTTTACAATAGACACAGTGCTTCACAGAGGGCCTTCACAAGGTCTCTAAGTAAGAAGATAAAGGGATGGAACATTTATTAAGCAGCTGTTTTAGGCACTTTACCTAACACATTCGTATAATTCTCACTACTCTAAGGTAAATGTTATTGATACTATTTTCTTACAGAGCAGATTACTGAGACTCAGGCTGAGTAACTTTTCTAAGGTCATATAGGTAATGAGGAAGTGGCAACTGAGGGATTGAGCAAAGGCCTTTCTACTCCCTAGCACAACCTCAGAAGTATACACTGATGACTACAATTATAGGAGAAACCCCTGTCCAAAATGGACTCTTCCACAGCTTATAATTTTTTATTATAAGATATATTCCCTTGCATCCACCAACAAAGCCTATACTTCAAAGGAGGTAACTATGAAAGTATGGCACCAAGACTGCATACTATAATAGAAAGTACTTGTTATAGACCCAGCTTAGCTACAGACTAACGCTAAGGTTTCCTTTTAATTTTAGCCTTAAAATACTTACTTTGTGCATAAACAAGGTTATTGATTATTATTATGAACTAGTGTTTATATTTTAATTTGGTAATAGATAAGTGTTTTTGTGAGGACTTAATTTTGCCATAGTGTTAATATTGACTGCCTTCCATGTTCCAGATACTTTTCTGAACACCTTATCTTTATTAACTTATTTAAGACTCACGTGAACCTGAGATGGGTACTAATGTCTCCATTTTGCAGATGAGGAAAGTGAATTACAGTAAAGAGTGAAGTAATTTTGAACATGAACACTGAAATGGCTGAGCTGGGATCCAAACGGGCAATATGGTACTCTTATGCACTACTTAATCCTACATTTCCATAAAACTAGCTTCTTTATAAAGGCACAGTAAAAGGGAATGGCACTTTCTTCAGGTAATTAAAACATCAATCAGTTCTACAATAAAAGACCTATCTATACATGAAAGAGGTAAGTAAGTGTAGAAGAAGGAATAGAGAGGAAATTTTTTTTTAACATCTTTATTGGAGTATAATTGCTTTACAGTGGTGTGTTAGTTTCTGCTGTATAACAATGTGAATCAGCTATACGTATACATATATCCCCATAACCCCTCCCTCTTACGTCTCCCTCCCACACTCCCTATCCCACCCCTCTAGGTGGTCACAAAGCACCGAGCTGATCTCCCTGTGCTATGCAGCTGCTTCCCACTAGCTATCTATTTTACATTTGGTAGTGGATATATGTCCATGCCACTCTCTCACTTCGTCCCAGCTTACCCTTCCCCCTTCCTGTGTCCTCAAGTCCATTCTCTGCATCTGCGTCTTTATTCCTGTCCTGCCACTAGGTTCTTCAGAACCTTTTTTTTTTTTTTTGTAGATTCCATATATATGTGTTAGCATACAGTATTTGTTTTTCTCTTTCTGACTTACTTCACTCTGTATGACAGAGTCTAGGTCCATCCACCTCACTACAAATAACTCAATTTCATTTCTTTTTATGGCTGAGTAATATTCCATGGCATATATGTGCCACATCTTCTTTATCCATTCATCTGTTGATGGACACTTAGGTTGCTTCCATGTCCTGGCTATTGTAAATAGTGCTGCAATGAACATTGTGGTACATGACTGTTTTTGAATTAGGGTTTTCTCCAGGTATATGCCCAGTAGTGGGATTGCTGGGCTGTATGGTAGTTCTATTTTTAGTTTTTTAAGGAACCTCCATACTGTTGGAGAGGAAATTTTTTAGGAAGTAGAGAAAACCTAAATTATTTACTCATTTGTTCATTCAAGAAACACTTATTGAGCTGAGATTTTTTTTTTTTTTTAATTTCTGGCATATTCATCAATTCGAAGCTTCTTCCAACAGCCCATCTCATGTTCTTTCTGGTTTGCTTACCTGTGTTTCTACATTAATAATAACAGTTAAAATCTGGACTTTTAGAATCTGTTGAAATCATGTTTGACATAAGAAGAGAAACAAAGGATAATCGCTATTTATATTTCTCTGATTTTCTGGTTTGTAGCTAAACAGAAAATGTAAAATTCAGTTAGACTCATTTCTGTGCTACCATTATGAATATTAATATAAACGTTTACATCTTTTACATGTCAGTACGTCTTGATGGTTTCTAAATTTTCAGGTGTTACATCAGACTAAACATTTTTTATCTTCTCTATTTTCTTTAACCATTTATTATCCAAAAAGTTCACTTACACTGAATGCAGATGTCTACATTTCAGATAACTAGCTTGTGCTTTATTAAGGCATGTTACTGTGTAAAATTATGTGAAGGACAGGGAGAGCAGCAACGAGGAGATTTAACTGTAGTTTATTGATTGATTAACGCCTTACATACTACTTTTTGTGTAATAAGATTTTCTAGATGGAAGCCCCAGCATCTGGAATTAGTAGCATTCAAGGCGGAGAACAGTTGTGCTTGCTTGTGGACTACTCAAGTGGGGGCTGCCTGCAGGCCACTCCTCAGTACTGGGGTGGGCAGGACCAGTGTCATCATGCTCAGGGCCTACTGACCCTCAGAGCGCGCTGTCTTCCTTCTCATTTTGCGATAAACTAACGAGTCAATTTGTGACTCCAGTGTAGTAGAGCACAATTTGGTACCCAAAGTGTTTCTTTGGCGTGCAGATTATTTTGAGCTGAAAACAATCAAGGTCCCAAAGATGCAAAAAGAAACGTTGGCTTTTCAACCTAACTGCTTAAAAGAATTTACATAGTGGGCCTGTTCTCAGAATAGAGCTATTACCAGAGGTATCTGCAAAGAATATTGACTAGGTGTGGTGGGGAAACTTGGACAAGATCTAGAGATCCGTCCAATCTGTGTCCCATTGTCTCTTTATGGCCCAGCAAACATTTATTTACCAAACATTTGCTTTTTAATCTTCAGGTCAATTGCCCTCCTCCCCTTTGAGGTCCCAAACCACTCTCCCCAACATTCTCTTTTGTCTTTAGCTGAAGCTGGTATTTAAGGTGAGGATCTCAGTCATTCTTGCAAGTTATCAGTTTTCCTGGGTCTCTCCTGTGTATACATCTTATTAAATTTTGTTTGCTTTTCTCCTGTTAATTTAATTCTCAGACCAGCTGGAAGAACTTAGAAGGGTAGAGGAAAATTTCTTCCTTCCCTACTCCATCAAATCTAGCAAGTAAACATCTCATTGCTGCATTTCCTTATCACTTTCCTTCAAATTGCTAGATCAGAGATATTTTTACTTTTTAGTTTATTTTATCTTTTAGGGAAAGGAGGTTAACTGCTTTCTCTGGTCATTACAAAAGTCATGTTTAAAAAAACCCAAAGGTGAGTGATAAGAAGCTAGTGGTTCTGAATTCTAACAATACAGGATTCTGAAAAGCCAAGTTATTCCTTTTCTCCCTTTAGGATTATCTTTCCTTTGCTGTAACCTTATTGCATTGCAGTCAATACACGATGAAGTATTTGATAATACAATTTAATTTGACCACTGCATGAAAAGGGACTAGAAAATATTTTGTTACATGGGATATGTGTATTAGAAAATACAACATATAAAAAAAGAAAACACTTGGTAGGTTTATCAACTAGGACACATAAATATTGTCATTATAACTAATGTTTCCTTATAATGGCAAGCATATAAATAAAATTTTACAAACCTAGGTTTTATTAAGTGCGGAATTTGCCTAAAACTGGCTGTACACAAAAGAAAATACCTTTACAAAATAACATTTGAATTATGTACCTACACTGCCCATAGATAATGCATTTCTAGGTCTGTAGACCAAAAAAAAAAAAAAAAAAAAAATTAAACTATGAGATAACATATGGAATTGAAATTAAACTAGGGAAAATGCAAACAAGAGGTCATTTAGTATAACACAACATGTTGTCAACCAAGAAAATGCCATGAAATAAAATTACTGAATGATGAATAGATCAGACAAATTTGCAAATCTGAAAAAAAGTCTTGAAAGACAACCTCCTACTGAATCTGGCACACAATGTCTTGGGCTAGAACTGTAGTTTGCTTTGTTAGAGGAAGACTGTGACTAGTATAATCTCCAATAATATGATAAAATGTGTTTCATTACTTGGGGATATGAAGAGAATGAAAATGGTATATTAATATTAGAGATAAAAATGGAAATAAAACAAAAGTGAACTACAGCACTGTAGAACCAAAAGCACAGAACAAGGATAGTTGTACAATTAAAAGGGTAAAGCACACATTAAGGGAACCTGAAAGCAAAGAGAATATGGAGTGTTAAAAGGCAGAGCTGGGTGAATACCCAATGCTGCTTAAAACCAATTTGTACAGATAATGCTATTGAAACATATCTTTGTATACATTTATTTACAAAAGGAAATAATATTTCTATAAGCCAATGCTAAAATTTTTATTACCTTATTACCCTTCTTTGAAATAGGTTAAAATGCAGATGAAAATCTGAATTAGTTTACTTATGGAAAACTTGCATAAGCATAAATGTGAAAGTATAGCCAGTAAGTACTTAAGTTCTAATTATGTGTTTAGCATCATTTTAGATTATATTATATGAGGAAAGTGGGAAGGGGAGGATTAAAAATTAAGTAGATTTTCTTTGTGAATTCCAAATGCCTATTACACTAGAAATGCATAAACATATGTAATAAATATATAGTGTAAACACGAAAGCAAATTATGGGTTATGCTAACAAGTGTGGTAGAAGTTATAAAAATACAAACCATGTGGACAGAAAAAGACAAAAAGGAGGTATCATGTTAACCAAGGATTACAGAATGAATATAATATGGGTAAGTGGAGGGAGACGCTAGAGCGATACTATTGTGGAGAATAATATGTTACATAGCATAGTAAGCAATGGAGTGTCAACACCCAACTTTTTTCCAACTGCCTCTGGGTTCTTTTCACCTTTAGTCTCATTATCAACTTAAATTCAGCATGTCTAATATTGAATTCTTCCATTTTTTAATATTATTTTTCTGCCTTTGTGATGAAATCCCACCATATATAAAGCATCTACCTGGCCCCATCACTTCATCCCCGTGTGCACTGGAGGCAAAGGGAACTGATACAAAATATGCAGTTTTGTTCACTGCTTTGCTGTGTGGTGACCAATAAGGCCCTTTGTCTCTGAGTCAGGAGTCTTGTGTCTTTTGTCAACATCCATGAAAGGTAACACGCTCACAGATTAGCTCGCAAGTAGGGTAAATTCTCAGAATCCTGGACATTTCTTGACACTTCCTTACTATCCAGTTATTTACTAAATTTTATTGTTTCATCATTTTCAGTGTCTCTTAGTCCTACTCGTAATGCCACCAAATCTATTAATTAGATTATTAAAAACATTTTTTTAAACTATTTTCTAAATGAACATGTGTATCACTCAGCAGGAGAGAAAAACAATTGAGTCCCCATTGCAAAGCTCCCAATGCAGCATTGTGGGCTCTTGCATCTGTTCACATGCAGTGCCTGAAATTTGTATTTTACTATCCATCTCTAAGCCCCTCCTTCAAATTATTAGCTAAATAGGCTTACTTCCACACCTTTGTTTAAATTATTTTCCTTGTTTAGATAACTGCATCAAACTTGGCTTAAGCCCTGCTCTTATATTAATGGGCAAACCCAGTAGATATTCTCTAAACTGTCTTCAGTTCCTGTCCCCTTGGTGATTGTGAAGTCATTTAAAGGATTTCTATACTTATATACCATCTGTGCTCTGAGCCCCTAAATGGTGCTCAGCTTTTGGGGCTAATCGCAGTATCTTATATTTTTGTTCTTGGAGTCCAGCAAAATGTACAACCTATAGAAGCTTCTCAGGAAATAATTATTTATAATGAAAATAACAACACGATACATGAAAAGGATACATGGTGGGATTTAAAGAAACCATTCTAATTTAAACAGTTTAAAACTTAGTTTAGAAGTCTCATTTGTTTATGCTATGTATTTAAGAAATAGTTTTGAACATGAAGAATTGCATGTAACACTGTTGGTATAAAAATGAACTTGACCCCATGTCATAGCTTATCAGAGGAGACAGAGATGTGCAAAATTAATGTAAGAAGAAGAACAAAGAAGGGAGAGAAGAGTTGTCCCATGCAATTAGTGTGCATTACCATAAATTCAACTCTGTGCCTTTCAGGAAAGCCAAAATTAGTGTTTATATTTAACTGAAATCTTTACGGATATACAAATCAACCTCTTGAACATCATGAGCAAATATATTCCACTGAGTGTCGTGAAGGTGACTAAGAAAATGAATTAGATCAGCATTCACAGTGTACCATGAGTCAGAGAATCATGGAAATTAGAGCAGAATAGGACCTTGGAGATCACCTTGTCCAACACCTTCATTTGGCAGATGAGGAAATTGAGACTAGATTGGTAAGGATAATTTCCCAAGGTCGCACAGATAATTAGTAGCAGAACAAGACCTTGAACATAAGTATTCAAACTCCTAACTAGGGTCCTTTCAACTGAATAAAGGTCATGCTGTTCCAAAGCATTTAAAAATAGAATAAAGAGCTCCACAATCAAGCACATTCTAAAAGAGTAAAAGTGAACATATATATATATATATATATATATATATATATATAATATAAAATGTTATAGAAAGATATGTAGATATGCACATATGTCTCTGTCCTCTTCTTAAAAAACTTAAATATATACTTGTTCTTCTTAAAGTATATGTTGCACATTTCATCTTAACAATTATTAACATGAGGTCTTTGTTGATAATGAAGGCGTAAGCAGTGTGAACGAGATAGCTATGCTGAAAACATAATTGCTTTTCTGCACAGTTCATTTGATTATATCTTAAGAATCTGCTACATTTCCAGAAATGAATCTAACACTTGAAAATTAAAATCACAATGGGATGGTATGGCAGAGACTACAACTTGTTTCTTAATATTCATTCTTCCTTTCTTTGCATAGCAATCAACTTTTTAGCTGAGCACATAATCACTCAGCCAAAGGCCACCTTTCCTAACCTTTCTTGAAGCTTTCTTATATTTTTATATTCTTATATTTTATATTTATATTTTTATATTCTTATATTCTTATATTTCTTGATCTAAGAATAAGTTCTGGTCTCTGGGTTGCAATTGGGATGATATATTCAACTTTTGGGTCATGGCTTCAAAGAAAAGAAATGTGGTCTCTTTTCCATTTCTCCCTCACAGCCATTGGAATGGAATCACTATGGTGACAGATGAAGCAGTCATCTGTACCCTAAGATCAGAGCTGAGTGTGGAAGATGGCAAAGCAACAGCTGGAAGGAACCTGGGTCTCTAACACTGTGAAGCCGTGATACCAGCCCTAAAAGTCCTATGCAGTTGCTTACTTAAGAGGGAAAGACACTTCAAGCCCATGCAAACTATCATTCGAGTCTTCCTTTCACAGCAGCTTATCCTACATCTGACCTCATACAAACAGGATTGATTTGGCTGGGGAATTTAAAAGTTTACATTAATAGACAACTTTATGTGCAGAATATTAGACAAAATTAGATTTTAAAAATGGGCCTTTGCCTGATATCACGCTGACAGCAATTCTTTCATCCTAAGAAGAACTTGAAAATATAATCAACCATTTAATGATTCATTGCACAGAAACACTGATTTTAAAAAAAAGAATAATTTTATTAAATTGCATTTCTGCACATTCCATAACTTCACCTTGAATTTAGAGGAATAGCTGCTGTAATAAAAGGAATTCAATTCCACATTCCCCCTTCTACCATAGTCTGCTTTGACTGCCTCTCCTCTGTGCTTTTCTGGATAACCCAGAGGTATATCCCATAAATATACCTCTACCGTAGGACTTACCATTTGGTATTATAATTGTTTATTTATTTATCTTTACTCTCCACTGAAGGCAGGATACCTCATTATAGATCTTTCAACTCCCAGCTTACAGACAATGTTCAGTGTCTTTGCATTTGCTATTTCCTTTTCCCAGATTTATCTGGCCAAACTCTTTCTCATCCTCACACCTTCGCTCAAATCTTTCTTCAGAGGCTCTTCTATGTAAAATGGCTCTCTTCTTCACAATCAACCATATCAATCCACCTGTTTATTTCCTCCATAGATTTTAATCTTATCTGAAATTATCTTATGTATTTATTTGCCAGGTGTTTATTACCTGTCTTCCCCCTTGCAGTCTTCTAGATGCACCTTACTTAAGAGGAGTGCTGGGATTCAGCAAACGCGAACATAGACACATTTTCTACCTTCACTGGATTTACAGTACAGTCAAGAAAACAAACATTGAACAAATAGTGACTAAGGTGATCATGAGGAAGGTGATGTGGCTCATATGAAAACAAAGTATTGAATTTAATCAGAAACAGAACCCATTTAACTCTTAAAAGTATGAATCAAAACTCACTGAATCTCAGCATTGTACACAACATGGAATAAAACTGCAAATGTGCATAAATCAGTAAATTGCAGTATGATGAATCTTTTCAAATAAACTGGAATCTAAATTGATACATTTTTTACCTTTTACATGAGTTTATTTTTCTTTTCTCAACTAAAGGGGTAACAATATATCTGAATAGCTATTCCAAATTTTGTTTTTGAAACTGGATAACATTAATTCATTTTATGTTTATCTGCCTAAGTAAAGAATACCCAATAAAAATACATGTGGTCAGTAATTTAATCTGAAGTATTAAAGTATTTTAAAATATCTTTAGTTTTTCATTCATATAAAATGCAAAAGATTGGGTTATATAAAACATTTTGTAAAATATAAGATCAGTCTTTTTCTAAGTTATGTAACCAAACGTTAGTTCTACTAACACACATTTGGTTTTCATCCTGTCTTCTTTCTTTTTTTATAAAACTCTGAACACACAGAGTCTCTCAAAACTATACAATCTTGTTTTTGTTTCTCCCAAAATTGTTTGATTGAATAACTAGGTACTATAGCATAGCCAAGCTGACACATAAAAGTAACCATCACAGTGGCCTAGATTAGATGATATATGTAAAAGATAATCATATGGTAGTCCCCAGAAAGTAGTTACCTACTTTCCTAGACTTTAAAATGGCTTTTAACCGTATTATTTTGTAATTTAGTAACAATTTGTTTACTCTGCAAATAGTTATCAAGGGACTAGTATGTGTTACATAACTGACAATTCAATTCTATCTGCCACAGACTATTTTTTGAAGCTTCTAATTGATAAATCAATTTATCTACATCAAATGGACAAGACTTGGTTAATGGATAAAGGTTATCATTATCTACTCATTTCACAGAACTTAAATACCAACTTGGTCCAGAATTAAATTGGTTTTTTTTTTTTTGGCCCTGCCATGCAGCTTGTGGTAGGACCTTAGTTCCCCGACCAGGGATCGACCCTGGGCCCCGGTAGTGAAAGCGCTGAATCCTAACCACTGGACCACCTGGGAATTCCCCCAAATTAAATTTCTTAAAAGAGAATTCTGCCTGAGATCTGCCAAAGCAGGATACAATGCCACACTTAACACACATTATTTGTGAATAAGATAGGTTCCCAGTATTAACTCTCATTTGACATTTGCCATGCCTTACCAGTTTAACAAATGAATATTGGAATGGCTTTACCTATGCCCCAAGTAGTGGATAATCAGGACAAAGACTAAACTATGCAAACCAATTTTCTGATATACTTGGGGCAGATGGATAGTGAATAAAACATTTACATACAGCCTGTGTTTGGCAAGTCCTTGCTGAATTCATTTATTTATCAAGGCTTGACTTACACTAGATCAAAGAAGGCCTTTATGTCAATACCAATTAGACAATAAAAAGTATAAAAATACAAAATACTTTTAAAATCTTTTAAATGTGTCTGATTACTATTTCATAAGAACAAACACTTCAAAGTTCTGATTTGATTGGGTAAGTCTACCATGTTTATACAGGACTGTCAAATATAATTTTTACTAGGCTTTCATTTATACATATTTCAATTTCTGTCAAAACAAAAATAAATCAGATTCAATTTTATTTGATACTCTCCTCTGCACAAAACCACTCTATTACTGTCTGTTAGGTAAGGATCAAGATAAGGGACAGAATTGTGAGAAGGTTAATAACAAACAAACACTGCTACTCCTTCATTCTTTTTATTCTTACTGATCGTCTCCTCTATAGAAACCAATTCTAAAATTTATCCAGCTCAGCCAATAATTAAAAACAGAAGTATCTTTTGGAAGTGAAATGATAGTAATTTTTTTTTTGTCTCCTAGATGTAGTGTGCTCAGCGACATATTTTTGGTCATCTACATGCAAATAAGCATTGAACTATAATTATAGTTTGTCGTGCTATATTATTTATCAGTTCTGGGGATACTTGTAATTCGTGCAGTAGATAATTAGGGCATTATGTTCTTTTAAATACCATTAAAAAAGAACAGGTGCAGTTTCTGAAGAGTAAGGACAATAAGCCAATCTGTGTTTAGAGCAGCATGCCTAATGTGAGGAATGAGAATGCAATTGACATGATGAAGACTTTTAAACTGTAGATAACGTTAGCAAATAAAAGGTTGTTTTTAGCTGCCTAGTTAGCAGTCTCATTCTTCTAGCGTTTTGTCCCAAAAGTCACAGAGGATTGACTGTGAAGTGGTTACATTAACTCCATATACTGTAATGAACAGCATAGCGAACACTGCACATTATACTTCTCAAATCAAGATGGAACAAGAGGTAAATGATGATAGTCAGAATGTGAATCAGTCAGTCCTCTTAGTTTTTTAATTGTTTCTTTCTAGTGGTCTTTGTAAGAGGATAGAAGCATTCCTTCTTTGATAATGTTAAATTTGTAATTATTGGGTGACATGTTAAACCTTTTTCAAGATTTTTCTCTCAAAGTGTTGAAAAGCTATTAGCCAGGATCATGGTGGAACGAAACATAACCATATTCCTTTAAAAAACTGAAGTGCGTGTATAGAGTTAAGATGCTGTTGTACATTTATGATCTAATAAAAGTCTTCTAAAATAAAAAAATAAAAATAAAATAAAATGGTGCACAAAATTCCTTTTAGAGAAAAATCCTGTACGAATTACCTATCTATTTTGGAGACATGGATTTATCTTCTGAATTTCTGAACAAAAATCTCAATGTGATTGTGCTCACAAATAGGAGTTGTCAAGCAAGGGAAAATAGTGCAGTAGCAAAGCATATCTTCAGCAAAGAATTCTGAAAGCTCGTCCAGATATCAATTCGACTGCTGCCATCAAGCTTTCTATCCGATTTTAGACACAGTACTTTATCTTCCTAGTTTATAGGTTTGTCTGAGCAAATAAAAGAGTTGACTAAGATCTCTGAGCTGTTTGACCATATGTGTGACTTTTTCTTTAAAAACAAACAAAAAAAAGTCCTTCTGCAATCTTTCCCAGCCTTGTTACCCCATCTTCACACTACCATTTGATCAATCAGGAGTCTAAACCGGCCAGACTCTTTGCTCTCTTTTTGGTTTGTTAGTTTGTTTTATTTAATTTACATCTTTCATCAAAACATTTTTGACTCCTTCTTGTAAAGTAATTAATTAATTAACTAGTGGTCTCAAACCTTGTTAGCTGCTTTCATTTATCCTAAGCATTATTGTGATCATCTCAAGAGAGGAAAAATGTGCTGTGAAGGTTCTGAGCAAAGCAGGAAGAGGAGAATTGCTGCCCACAAACTTCCCCTCAACCTCATATTTGTTGAGCACCTACTACATTCGAGATCCTGTTTGAAGAGAACCACATGTATTACCTTAATTTTCTCAACAACTCTAAAGTTAGCCTGGCATTTTTCAGGTGTCACCAGGAAGGGGCTGCACAGACTGGGATTATATTTCCCAGTCAGGTTTGCATCCAGCTATGCTGTGACCATGTGACAGGTTCTTGATATGAAGTAGGAATGGAAGAGATAAGTACTGATCTAGGACCTTAAGAAGCAAATGGTGCTTCTCCACACACTCCAGTCCCTTTTACCGGCTGGATGTTGACGTCCCGGGTAAACTTGGAAGCCACTCATAGAAAATGCAAAGCCATAAATCAGGATCCCTGAAGAACTTTGTGGAGTGAAGTCACACTTTCCGACACCAGTACAACCCTGCACTCCATCCCCTACCAACCTAGAACCATCTTGGGTTCTTTCAACGAGGGACAACAAATCTCTATTGTGTTTGATTATACATTTGTGTCTATTTGGTCTATTAGTCAGCTTGCCCTAACTAATAAAGATGGATATTATTAGTCCCCCTTTATAGGTGATAAAAATGAGACCAAAAGATATTAGATTACTTGCCTAAGTTTACAAAGTAAACAGGTGGGAGGTGTCTAAATCCAAAATTTTGCTACCAAAAGCTGTGCAAAATGCCTTCACTCACAGTGAAATGGATATGAAATGTGTTGACTATAACCTACACTGGAGATTTATGAGATCAGATTTTGAGATTAGCTAGAAATAATCTAATGATTGAAAATGAGTATAATCTTCTCATTGAAAACCCCTGAAATAATAATAGAACAGAAGACACCATCCATTTCAACTACTGTAACTATTCTAAGTCAGTAAATCATGTATCTTTAACCCAGATACCAAGCTAGAAGCTCACATCTTTCTAATTGCTTCCAATTCCCACATCCCCACAACAACCGTTCTATCACCAAGGTCTCTCTATTCTATTTCTTAAATGTGTCTCCTATTTATTCCCTTATTCTGTGAAAATCTTTGTCACTTTTGGTCTGGATATCCCCTGACTCTAATATCAACCTCTTTTATCTATCTTTCATACTATTACCAAAGTGAACTATTTAACAAGTAAATCTGGTAGTCCCATCCCCCTGCTCAAATAATCAATGGCTCCACGTTGTGGGCTTAAAAAGCTGTCTATGATCTTGCCCCATCTACAAGTTCATTTTCATTTACCCTCTTTCTTCCCTTTGAATTTTATGAGTTGGCAACTCTAAACTACAGTATATCTGGGCATTATTGGATTGAGTATTCTGTATTGGTCATTTACAATTGCCTTTGGAGATGTTCGTTATTTTTAATAGATGTAATGGTACCTACACATAGAGTTGTTGAGACGACTAAAAAAGTATGCAAAATGCTCAACAAAGGTCTGAACTGCTCATCACAACTAATGTGTTAAAGCAAATTACCTGCCTAAAAAGAATGCCTGTCAACTGTCCATGTTAATTGGTGGCATTCTCTAATGTGAACTTCAAGAAGTACTCAGGACCTATATATTAAATTTGCCAATGGCTAATACTCACAGATTTCTGAACACACTTGCAGTGTCCATGCTTCTGTACATTGCATATGATGCTCTTTCTGACTAGAACCACCTATAGATGGGTGATTTATCTGGCAGCTGCCTAATCAATCACTCTTTACATCTTAACTCAAATTATAACTTCATTGTGAAAATTTTATTAGGTTAATTTCACCTATGTTAACAGTACCCTTCTGTTACACAAAGAATTGTATCATATTGTGTCACATAGGACTGTGTGCCCTCAGATATTTGAATTATATCATATTGGGTTGTAGTGGAATGTGTTTCGATTCAATCCACCTGCATTGGATTGTATTTTAAGTCATTTGTATCATATTTTCTTTTATCCAGTTGTAGCACAAACACTGACTATTCATCTTACTCCTCCCATTTCTTAACAAAATGTTTAGCACCAAGTAGATATTTACAGAATCAAAACCAGAACATAATAAAAATATATTTACTCAGAGTTTACAAGATATAGGGCTCCATTATGACCTACTGGTGTTGTGGTGTTTTTGAGATATATCTACAAGTTCTTTGACACTCCTTTTTTCAGCAAGTGGAGCTGAATTCTTTTCTCCTTGACTGTGGGCTAGATTTGAATATAACCGATAGAAAATGAAGAAAGTGATTTTAGCTTCTGAGAATAAGTCATAAAAAGTTTTGTGTTTCCTTCTTGCTCTCTTGGATCATGAACTCTGGGGGAAGCAAGCTAAAATACTGGGAGGACACTCAGTGATATATTACTTTGACAGCACCACCTGTCAAGGAACTAGGAACTCTTTCCAACAGGCATGTCTGTGAGCCATCTTGAATGTACCTTCTCCATCTGCAGTCAAGTCTTCGGATGACTACAGCTTCCCCTTCAATTTCAAGACAGACTGAGAAAAAAACATCCAACTAAGATACTCCCAAAATTATGACTCACTGAAACTATGATATAAGCATCTACTATTTAAGCTGCTAAATCTTAGAGTGATTTGTTATGCAGTCATAGATAATTAATATTTTTTAGTAAGACAATAAACGTATTCTGCAAGAACTTGTGATAGTTTATTTATGTGGGGGGCTTATATTTATTCACATGACAAAAATATAATGTATTGATAAGACAGTTTACTACACAGGGCTAAAATAAGTAAGTCTACAAGTCTTTACTAAAAAAAAAATTACTGTGTCTTATTGAAAAAAAGAATATAAGGCTCAGCAATCCCACTCCTGGGTATATATCACAGAGGAATTCTCCACAGATCAGAGGCAGAACATGAAGCTGCATGTTCCCTGTGGCATAGTATATGGTGGCAGGGGTTAGGAATTGCTTGGGTGCAAGTCACTCAGGAATGTATGGAAAGTATGGTGGATGCCAACTATGAAATACTGTGCAACAATTTGAAGGCACAAAATATAGGTAAAGGAAGATGCATGGATCTTAAAAATGTTTTATGAAAAAAAGTAAGAAACAAAATGCAGAATACAATTCATGAAAATTAAATATGCATACTTGAATATCATCTCTACATATTTCACAATGACATTCCACATTTAAAGACATATATCAAGCCCAATGGAATGGGCATCCATCAGGATGGAAGTGGAGATTAAAGAATAAACATACAATCCATGTATATGTAAAGTGAGACAAGGTCCTAGGAGAGAACAAAAATTATAACTATGACCTGTATGTATGATTAACTCAAATCTCTGTACCTAAATTCCATAAAAAACAAACTAAACCGATAAAACAAAACCCACCTACACCATTCCTTGTATTTTGGGCTTAAGAATACAATAGTGAAAAAGAGACATTATCTCATTGTGGATTTAATTCTCAATAAATAAGTGAAACAATAAACAAAAGCAGGAAATATTAAATAAGCATAAGCGCTATGAAAATGTTAACCATGTGTTAAAGGCACAAGGGCTACTGCGGGAAGAGAGCCCTGCAAAAGCCTCTCTGTGGAGGTGATATTTGAACGGAGGGCTGAATATTTAGAATTTGCTATCTTTGCAAAGCTGAGCAAAGGATATGTATTCCAGGCAGAGTGCAGATGCTTTGGCTTGGCAGGAAAGGGATAACAAAGATCATTGTGGCTGCCACCTAATGAGTTAGCAGAGAGTGATAAAACAGGGCCCAGATCAAGTAGGATTATGTTCATTTTAGGAGGCAGATTTGGATTACAGCTTTAGGGTGGAATAGAAAGGAAGCAAGGAAAAAAAATCTCTTACAATGAAAAGCAACCTGACTGCTATGTGGAGAGTGAATTTAAAGAAAGACGAAAGCAGGAGTGTGATGAGGCAGACCGGTTATGATACCACAGCTGTCGCTGTAATTCAGGAAGATGTGATGGTTGCTTAGGCATTGGTGAGAGAAGTAAGGCTAGAAAGACCTAGATAAATGGATTATAGATGTTTAGAAGAAAGCTAACAAGACTTATTGGTGGATGGTGTGTGTAGTATGAAGGAGAGAGAGAAAGCAAGGACGACTCCTGTTTTTTATTTGAGCGACTAAGCGGATGGGGACACCGCAGTACAGAGGTAATATGTCTTATGTAAATATGGGTTTAAACTAACCTTTTGACTATTGAGTCACTTATCTTAAATCACACACTGAAGCATGAACATAACTGAGAATTAACTGTAAAAAGAAAGTGTAAAATGAACATAACTTAAAGTTTCCTCTGTTTACCTGAATAGAGTTCTCAGTACATTTATAATAGTTAGACATCCCTCCAACTCCCTCCCAGAGTTACAATATGTAGGATTTGAGATCATAAACTTGAATATTACAAATCCTGGGTTATCATCAGCTCTGCCTCTTATTAGTTCTTGGATGTGAGATAAGACAATTACCTCTCTTTGACTCTATTTCCTCACCTGTCAATGGGGATAATAACAGTACATTACCCGTGAGGATTACACAAGCTGAGGCATGAAAAGAACTTTACACAGTGTTTGGTACACAGAAATCCCTCAATAATGTGCCTCTCAGAAACAACGCATAAAAACTAAATAGGTTATTTTCCCTTTCCTGAAAGATCTATTTTCCTGGGTGAAATTGGGATAATGCTCATTTTCTCTGTTCCAGAAAGCATGCTAAACTTTGAGGACAAATATTGAGTCAAATAATGAATGGTTCTCACCATTTGGACACTATTGTCTAACAAGAAAGAAAGATGTTAATCAAATAATCACATAACTCAATATGACATGGCCTTTGCGGAAGGTGCAAACAGTACAGGTAGACTGTGTTATGTGGGCAGAGGAGGGGAAGGGGCATGAATGGGCCTAAGGAACAGCGTGTACAAAGGCTCAGTGTGGGGCAGGAGCTTCCCAGGAAGGCGGGGCTGCTGTGGGGCTGGAGCAGCGTGGTCAGGAGGAGGCTCCAGACACAGGCAGGGATTATACAAACCAAGCTGGCCAGATGGGAGACCTCCCTGTTATCCCAGAGCAAATGGGTGGGAATGGAATTACATGATCTGATTTATACAATTATAACGTATACTTAGCCCATGCTTTTTGGGAGGGGTATTTAATTTGCATAAAGCTCACAAATTACATAAATGAGAAATGATAAAGTGCCAGCCTTTAGGATAACTGGTCCTGGAGAGCTGCAGCATGAGCCTTTAGGGCAGGACAACAACCCTCTGGAGGAAGCTATGAAAAAGCCAGACGTGGGATATGTCCCAGGTCCTCTCTACTACAAGTTTAGTGACATGGATCACCTGCTTTAATCCACGTGGAATTCAGGGAAGATTTGACATCTAGAGTAGTAAATGAATATACTTTAATTAGCACGAAAAGTGGTTGCCAAGGCCTAGTTTGATAAAGTTCTGGCCTTGTTTAAATTTAAATCTTTCTAAGAGACTGACATGGCCTTTCTGGAATTGATCTCCACAAGGCATTATAGCATTTGTCATTAGAAATGCATCTGGGAATTAATCCATAAGAACTGCTATGAAAAATTCTCAATCTAAATTGAGAATCAGTAATGTAGTCATTATAGAATATTTAAATAAAATGTAATTAATGATATATATTTTGTCTAAGGCTCTCCATAAAATACTTTTATGGAAATGCTTCTGGGAATGTTCCCTGTTTCAATCATGCTTTGATGCTTTTTTCATTTGTTGGTAGAATTTGGAGTTCTTTAGTTTTAATACAGTGGGGATGACACTTTCAAAGTTTTTGGAAACATGTCATTTTCAATGCAGTGCTTGTACTTAATTGTGGTGTACACGTATTGATACATGAATGGGCAACAGAACCCACTTTGGGGAATTAAGGTAATATTGTAGGAGTAACCAGAAATCGTAAGTTTGTATGCTTCATATTCCGTGGAGGTAGCAATTGCCATGCCAATTACAAATATGTTTGCATTTAATATAATGACCAGTGATATTTGCATCTAACATTTTGATTTTAGATTATGGCCCCAGGATAAACAAGAGCATCAATGCATTCGTCTCAAATCATGATTTTGGAAAGGAATAGGTTATAAAGTATGAATAAATGAATAACTGTTTCTGCCTCAGTTTATATTCTTTATTTCATTTGAATATCATAGAATCTTTACAATATATTGTAAGTGGAAAAGGTAAGATAAAATGCAGTATATGCCACTGCAGCCTATTTTGTTAAAATGTCTGTATATTTCTCTAATTCTATTATCTCTATACCAATTTATAAATGTATAAAATAATACCTACATTACTATAATAGCTAACTTCTTGCAGAACAAAATTACCACGGAATGTACTAAAAATGAAGTCTGGAAATAATAAGACAAGACACACATGCACACATGTGCATGTGTGCCTGTGTGAACATCTTCTATTCACTCAATTACAATAAGAGGCATGTGTCTTAGGTTCCTGTCTTTTTAATGGTAAAAAATATATATATATATATTCTAAGACAGAGACCCTAGTATAGTGTAATCTTATTAAAATCATATTATTATCTGAAATCTCCAGAATATTATATTACGATCATCTTTTTCATTTCCTCTAGCTTCTGTTTAAATTAAAAATTGCAATTCAATTTATCTGACTCAAAAGGAGTTTTGAAAAAGTTGACTTAGTTAGCAATGTACTCAAAGGTCTAACATGCATTGTTTAACAAAAATCACCAGTTTTGAAAATATATTCAGCCACCATAACTTGTCAGCTCAGTTCATGTCAGATGGAGTCCTTCTTTTCTCTTTCCCATTGGCAATGCACTAGGTACAGTCTTTATCTAACATGTTATTGGGATACGCTTCTAATACTTCTTCCTGCCTTCCCTCTTTGAACAATCTCATTCATCAAAATGTTTAACTCCATGAAATAATGCTTTAATCATTATTGCCATCACTGAAACTTTAATCAACATGAGCTTACAATTTCAGTATATTTACTAATTTTGCTCTGTTCCATCATCCAATTCATTTTTATATACATACATATTTTTCATATAATCTACGTGAGTCCTGTAATTTGAGAGGAATAATTATTCCTATCTCAATTTTTACTGATAAATAAATTCAAAAAGACTGGTAGGAAGCGAATTTAAGACTAGAAGAACAGTGAAAGAAGTGTGTATGGGATAATCATGGTCATCGATTACTGAGCACTTACTATACGTCAGGCATTTATTAAGCACTTTCATTTAAAAATCATTAAGTTGACTCCAAATAAATTAAATATATATTTATATAAAAACGCTTACAAGTGACTGAGATACAATAAATACTCAATAAAATTGAGCTATTCTAAACCCTCATAATATCTAGATGAGTAGGTATTACTCTTCCCCAATTGGCATTTTGATATCCCTCTCCCAATGAAGGCAGCTAACCATACTAATAAGGCAAAGAAGAAGTTACTGCAGAAATTAAGAAGCAAAGCATCAAATTCTTAAACTTTCAGTTCAAACGTTGAACATGAATTATCAGGGTGTATGTGTGAGTCAGAAAATGATTTGGTAGCCCATCCCAGAGAAGAAAATTGGAGGGAAACCCAGAGGTTAGATGTTGGTCACTTTCTGTGCTCTTTCCGCTGTGTCGAGCCTGAGAAAGGGCGGCATTGGTGGGGGGCCTGTAATGGGACCCTTGTTAAGCTTAGGGATCAGTGCAAAGAGAGCCAGCAGTCCACCTGCATATTTGCAGAACTCCAGCTATGTGCAGCCTTGCAGAAACAGCAGCAACAGAGAGAAAGATGGGAAGAACATCCAATTCCTTCCTTGGATTCAGAGGGGCAGAGGGAGGGAAAAATATCTGAATGACCTGAACGTAAAGATGCAGAGGGGAATGTGCACATTTGTCAGCCACAGCCTAAGTCTGAATCATATACGCTTCCAAAGGAGCAACAGGGATAGACAAAGCTGGAGTTCCACAAAGAGGACATTCATATCAGAGTGGGACTTAGCAAACCCTTGTTAGGTTTAGAGTCAACCCAAGGGTGAAAGAGGGGAAAAAAATTCTAAAGAGATGATCTTATAATTGAATGCAATGAAAATATAGACCAGAGTTGGCCATTAGATTTAGGAAGAAGATACCTTAACATGCTTAGATGAAATTTCTGCATTGAATAAAAGAGATGGATCAATGTCAAAAGACTGCATCAGAGGAAAAAATGATAACCCTTTTTTTCACATCTGAGGGTATGGCTATCAAAGTCATGCTGTGTCTTATTTATATTTTAAATATGAAGCAAATCATACCAAATCTTCTCATAGGAAAGAGCATTAGAAGGAAAGGTGGGTAGATGACTAGAGGAAACAGTAAACATTTTCAAATCACTGTAAAAAATCAGAGAAAATACTAATTAATTGCTAAGTGATACCTAGAGTTCAGCTAAGCCAGGTCTGCAACCATGTAGTACGTGAAATAAGTACATGCAGTTAAGGTTTTCTCCAGGCAATGAACACATAACGTGATCTATCTCTCTTTTATACCCAATATTATATCTATTGTAACTTCATATTCAGTGTTCATTATGTTAAACAAGGGCTACACAATAAATAAAACACAATCCTTGTCTCTGAGGGGCTTACTATCTACTGGAAAGACAGGCACAGAAGCAAATAAATACAATAAAAATGCCATAAGTTTTAACTGAGGAATGGAGAACACAGAAAGGCAATTCTTAATGTTTTGGCGAGAAAGGTGGTTAAGAAAAGTTTTCAGGAAAGGAGGTAATATTTCAACTGAGTCTTGAAAGATATGAAGAAATTTACCAAGCAAATAAGGAGAAGAAATAGAGTAAACATATTAAGAAAAGAACATCCAAGGTGGGCTAACTTGAGTTTTTTGTAGTTTGTTCTACATGGCCATAAGCATTTCTCCACTTAAACTTTATTTCTCTCAAATGCTGTTTGTACTGATGTAACCCTATATACACATTTTCACTAATGTTCAAAACCATATTGATCTGTACTTTAAAACACACTTATATCAGTCTAAAATAAAGACTCATATAGATTAAAAGTTATAAAATCTACTCCTATATATCATACTGTCATCAATATTGTATGTTTATTGTTGGCCATGGGGTCATCTGCCATGAAAAAGTAATTTCTGTGGGATGCCTGTTTACTTAACCACATTGTATAAGAATGTGCCAGAACAGGAATATATTTAGGCATATAATCCTATTATTAACTATTGACCTTATCACACACATAAAAGTTAATTTTAGATTAAAAAAGGAGTTCATTTTATTTACTAAAACCACAAACTTTAGGGCCAGACCTAATTTAATTTTGATATTTTCTCAACATCACAACAAACCTTTTACAAAATGAAATGCTGATATTAAAGCCGAAGGGTATGTTTTCAAACTTTGTGATATGAAGTGAACTGTATTTCAAAACAACACTCAACGTTGAGTTAGTCACACAATTCAGGGATCACAAAATTAGCATTCCATGGATTCATTCATCAGAAAGTCCTGGTTGCCTCTTTCCCCACATACTGTAAAGCTATTCATACCAGCAGCTTAAAACCCTTAAGTCTGCCAAGTTTCACAGGTGCCTCCTGTGGAGAATGCCCCTGTAGTCTGCCACTCCCCCCTTGCAAAAGACAAATCTCTATTCACAAGAGGGGAAAACTTACTAACAGAGAGGCTATTCTTCAAAATCTTTGAAGCCAATTCAATCTGGAACTTGAGCACTTGTACCTCCTCTTAACAACAGGTGCAGAATGATACACTGGCTCTCTTATAAATATTCTTGAAAGGATCCCTTCGCTTTAGCATTTTAATGCCATGTCGCTTTAAATGAGGCCAGCTTTTCCCAGGTCTCTTAATTTAAATGCATCAACTCTTCCATACTGTATCTAATTTATTTTACTAATGAAAATATCAAACGTCAATTGGTTTGTGTTTCCTGTGCAAATTTTGCTAGCAAGAGATTAATATATTTTATAGATTTAATGTTTCTTACATAAAAATCCCATTTCTTTATCTATAGTAAATGGCTATACCTCTTGGTTATTTTCCAGTAATATAGATAAGTTTATGCCTGGAATTTAAATACACACCTTTCTGGTTGAGACTGGAATTTGGAGATGATTGTCTGAAATGTGGAGGAAATGGCACTAGACTAAGGCTATTCTAGACTTATCACCACAATTTTCTAACTGTATAATCTTTTGAATATTATTTAATATTTTAATCTTCATTTTCACTATTTGTAAGACAGAATAATAAATCCGGCCTTGTACATTTCAAAGAGTTAATGGGAGGATTGAATATAATATCAGTCTTGAAAAAATGTACATAAAGTTTAAAAAATGTAAGAAATAAATATAAAGAGCAAGTCTAAAAAGGGAAAATCAAATGTAAAATATAAAAAACCCTTTTCCCAGAAGAAAACTTCGGAGAAAATTTTTTCAACCTTTTGTTTAACAAAGATTTCTTACGACTTGAAAGTGCTAACTACAGAAGAAAATAATTGATAAATTAGATTTCAACAAAATTTTAAAAATCTACTCTTCAAAGGACAGCATTAAGGAAATGAAATGGCAAGACACTTACTGGGTGACTATATTTGTGATTCCTATATATGAGAAAAAACTTATATCAGAATATACAAAGAACTATTATAATTCAATAATAAGAAAATAAAATGCTTGATAAAAATGAACAAAATATTTGAACATACATTTCACAGAACATCATATGGCTAGTCAATAAGCATCTGAAATGATACTTAACATAATTTGTTATGGGGAAAGAAAATATTTGGTAGCATTCCAGTCAGAAACAAGAAAACTGATAATTTAAACATGGCTGTAGCTAAGAACAGAGCTAAGAATATTTTAATTTTTATATAGTTGGCTTTGGGAAAGAAATGATAGAATTCATCTTACTGTTTTTTGTTTTCATGGAAGATGCCATCTGAAAAGCTACAATGACCTTGAATGCAAATTTAAGTGGGTTATGGTTTTTGTTTTAACAGTGTTTAACAGCCTCTCAAAAATACTTTTGTACTTAGGAAAATGCAACTTACAAATGGAAATTTTATAATACGGAATTGAAGTATTCTTGAGACGATTTATTAAAAAGCTCACTTTTATTTCAGGAATAAATTTTATTAGGAGAAAAAAAGGAATTACCATGGTGTACTAAAGAGACCTGAGATAAAAGGAAAGACTGGAAATATACCTGAATAACTATTATCAAAAAAGATTTCCTCAAAGTCTGGAAGTAATTTTATTTTTCCTTTTGGAGATTTAGAGTTTTTGCTTGAGAGATCTATGGTTTCTGAGCAAAGAATAGAGGGGGAAAGAGGCTAGAAATCCATTCTATTGTTTAAAATAAAGGTGATTTGAAAATAATTTTTAACAAAAAATTGAAAATATTTTCAAATCTGAAAATCTCACGGAATTATAATCAGCATGGAGTGGAAGAAAATGAAAGACTATGAGTCTATAGGTTCATCTGGTTATCTTTATAGAGATGGTTGTCTCTTGGAGCACAGCAAGACTCTCAGCTCCATGTCAGACTACATCTAGCACCCTGGGATTGCTGTCCCTCTAGACCGTACATCCACTCAGTTCAATTTAATTAAGCCATGACAGGTAATAAAACAAAGGAAGCCAGATGAAGAAAATGTGACGCTCCCCAACATCTAAAAAAAGGGAAACTGGCTCACCAATGGCCTACTCAGAAGTCAAATCTTTCAGCTGCTAACTGAGGGATGGGCTCCCAAATCACCTAGCTCTGAAAAGCAACAGGGCTTGCTTTATGAATTCCACAGGACCATAGCAAACAAAGAAGCAGTTGTTAATGGGTGTGCAAGCACTCACTGCAGCTATGTCCCCAGGGCTCAGTGCAGAGGGAACAGGTAGAAACACCCATCTCCCAGTCTTTCCTAGAAGGGTTTTGATTGTATATTTTACAGCCACTGCCTGAGGCTCTGGCTTCTAATTTGCATGCATCTGGATGCTGACTGCTACCCTCCCCTTTGGGAGGGTATGTATTTTCATATATAAAAATCATGTGATTATTCCAATGGATAAAATAATTGACAAAATTCAACATCCTTTCATGGTAGAACTAAACAAATTCAGTATAAAAGGAGTGTAGTTCAACATAATAAAGACCATATATGACAAGTCCAAACATAGCATCACACTCAATGGTGAAAAGCTGAAATCTTTTCCTCTAAGATAAGGAACAAAACAATAATCTCACCTCTTGCCCCTTTTATTCAGCATAGTACCAGAAGTCCTAGTCAGAACAATTAGGTAAGAAAAAGAAATGGAAGGCTACCAAATTGGAAAGGAAGAAGTAAAATATTCTCTATCTGCAGATGCCATTACATTATATACAGAAAAAAAACCCTGTTGGAACTAACAAATTAATTCTATATGTTTCACTTCTGTACACTAACAACATACTATTGGAGAGAGATATGAAGAGAACAATCCTATTTACAAAAGCATCAAAAAGAATAAAATACTTATGAATAAATGTCACCAAGGAGGTGAAAGATATGTATACTGAAAACTATAAAACATTGATAAAATAAATTAGACACAAATAAATGTGATATTCCATGTTCATAGATCAGAAAAATTAATATTGTTAAAATGTCTATACCACCCAAAGTGATCTACAGATGCAATGCAGTCCTTATTAAAATTCCAATGGCATTTTTTACAGAAAAACAAAAAAAATCCTAAAATTTTTATGGAACAATAAAAGACCTGAATAGTCAAAACAATCTTGGGAATGATGAACAATGCTGGAGGCATCACATTTCCTGATCTCAAACTATAGTTGATCCTTGAACAACACAGGCTGGAACAGCATGAGTCCACTTACACGCTGATCTTTTTCACTAAAAGCGCACTACGTGATCCATAGTTGCTTTAATCCATGGATGGGGAACCATGGAACACAGAACTGACTGTAGAGTATTACATGAATTTTCGACTGTGTGGATGGTTGGCCCTCCTAACCGCTATGTTGTCCAAGGGTTAAATGTATACAAAGCTATGTAATCAAAATAGTATGGTATTGGCACAAAACAAACAGACACATAGATCAATGGAACAGAATAGAAACTCCAGAAATAAATCTACTCAACTACATTCAACTGAGCATTGATAAGAGCACCAGGAACACCCAGTTGGGAAAGAAAGCCTTTTCAATTAATGGCAATGGGAAAACTGGATATCCACATGCAAAATGACGACTGAAACTGGAGCCCTAACTTACACTACTCACAAAAATTAACTCAAGATAGATTAAGGACTTGATTGTAAGACCTGAAACCCTAAAATTCCTAGAAGATAACATAGGGATTAGGCTCCTTGACATTGGTCTTGGCAATGATTTTTGGATTTGACACCAAAAATAAAGGCAAAAAAGTAAATCAAACAAGTGTGACTATATTGACTAAAAAGTTTCTGTACAGCAAAGGAAACCATCAACAAAATGAAAGGTAACATATGGAATGGGAGGAAATATTTGCAAATAGTATGTGTAATAAGGAGTTAATTTTCAAAATACACAAGAAACAATTCAACCTCAATAGCCAAAAAATAAATAACTCAATTGGAAAATGGGCCAAGAACCTGAATAGACATTTAACCAAAGAAAATATTCAAATGACTAACAGGTACATGAAAAGGTACTCTACATAACTAATCATCTGGAAAATGCATATCAAAACCACAAAGAGCTACATCTCACACTTGTCAGGATATCTATTACCAAAAAGACCAGAGACAACAAATAGTGGCAAGGATATGGAAAAAGGGAACCCTTGTACACTGTTGGTGGGAATGTAAACTGTACAGCCACTATGGTAAACAGTATGCTGGTTCCTCAAGAAATTAAAAAGAGAACTACCATTTGATCCAGCAATTCCATTTCTGAGTATATTGCCAAAAGAAATGAAATCATTCTACAAAGATATCTGTACTCCAGTGTTCACTGCCACATTATTCACAATAGCCAAGTTATGGAAACAACTCATGTGTCTGTTGACAAATGAATATATAAAGAAAAATTTATGTATACATGTAGTAGAATATTATTCAGCCTTAAAAAAGAAGGAAATACTGTCATTTGCAACATGGATGCACCTGGAGAGTATTATACTGAGTGAAATAAGCCAGACAGAGAAAGACAAATACTGTATGGTATCACTTTTATGTGAAATCTAGTGTGTGTGTGTGTGTGTGTGTGTGTGTGTGTGTGTGTGTATATAAAAAACTCATAGTATCAGAGAGTAGAATGGTGGTTGCCATGGACTAGGGCAAGGGGGAAATAAAAAGAGGTTAGAAAAAGGGTACAAACTTTCAGTTATAAGATGAAGAAGGTCTAAAGATCGAATGTGTAACATGGCAACCATAGTTAGTAATACAGTGTGGTATAATTGAAATTTGCTGAGAGAGTAGAATTTAAGTGTTCTCACCAAAAAAGGGAAAAAATGGCAAACGTATGAGGTGAAGTATACGTTAAAGATCATGGGAATCTTTTCCCAATGTATATCAAATGATCACACTGTATACTTCAAATATATTACAATTTTATTTGTCAATTATACCTTAATAAAAAAGAAGAAAGGCAGGAAGAGAGGGAGGGAGGAAGATATGAAGGAATGAAGGAAGAAAGCTAGTCAAGCCTTGCAGCTGAAAATAAGGAACCAGATAACTCTTTTCCCAAGGTAGCTTGAGGGAGCATTCTTGACTGTTCACCTCTGTAGGACCAGCAGCCCTTTGTGGTTATGGAAATGACAGTAGAATATCCTGAGCGGTGCTTCAACAAGGAACCTCCCTAACACTGAGAAAGTTCTCTACCTGATCAATGCATACTTTTATAGATGTACTAGGGCTGAATTTGAAATATTTAATGAAGAGCATTGCATGGATACTAACCGTTCAGAATAAACCCCCAACAGCTAATAATGGAAATCAGTTACTATGCCATAGTGTTCTGGCTGTATCTGAATATCAGTACTGAGGTATACTTGTGACTATTTTAAGTCCTTTTAGTCAAAAGTCAAGGTGGTAGCTAAGGAATAACCCTGTAACAAGTGGTAACTGGGCTACAAAAATTTAGAATTGACAGTCTCTATACAGATAGCTTATTGGAAACAGTTAATTTCTTGAGAATCATATAGGTGTAACCATTTATAACTTTACCAAAGGAGATTAGGAGTGAATCAAAAGGCCTTAGAACCTCATAAGTTCATGCAAGAAAAATGACGTCTGGTTGGTCTGTTTGGGTGTCAACTGTCCATGAAAATGAATAGGAGGGTTTTAGAATCCCATTCATTGTATGGGATTCTATAAACATCAATTAATTTACAGTCATAGGAGCCATGAAGATGCATCAAGTATATTCCAGGAAATTTCAGTAGGAATCAACACCTTTTTGAAACACAAGGTCTTTTTTTTTTCTCCCTCCGTCACTAAAGTGGCTCAAGCTAGTGTCTGCTCCCTGTGCTCATATAAAAGAATACATGGCACCTAGAGCACCCATATTTCATCTTTGATGTTAAACAAAAGCAAAGGTCCTAAAACAAAGCAAAGGTCCTCGGAGAGTAGCTGATTTCAAGTTTGGGGCATGAAAATACAGGCTGGGCCTGGAATACTGTGAAAGGATATTGTGATCAACTGTGATACCATCAGAGAAATTGGTATCCTCAGGAAATTGCAATGCAATATTATGTAGTCTTTCCTGTAGGTGATCATTTTATTTCCAGTAGGATATTTTATCTTTTATCTAATTAAATTATACATTTAAGCATATTCATCTATAGTTTCCACTTTTGTATTGCTTTTTTTTTCACGTTAAAGTTGTGTATCATACTAAGTGAAGTAAGTCAGACAAAGACAGTATCGTATGACTTATATAGGGAATATAAAATATGACACAAATGAACCTATTTACGAAACAGAAACAGAATCAGGGACTTAGAGAAGAGACTGGTGTTTGCCAAGGGGGAGGGGCCTGGGAGAGGGGAGGAGAGGGAGTTTGGCATTAGCAGATGCAAACTGGTATATATAGAATGGATAAACAACAAGGTCCTACTGTATAGCACAGGGAACTATATCCAATATCCTGTGATAAACCATAATGGAAAAGAATGTGAAAAAGAACGTGTATATATGTGTAACTGAGTCACTTTGCTGTACAGCAGTAATTAACATTGTAATTCAACTATACTTCAATAAAAAATAAAGAAAAAAAAGTTGTGTTGTCTTTATAAAACAAATTGCCTTCCAGAGCTTCCTGTAGCCTGGAAAAACCAAATAATATTCCTAACCTTTAAAGGCTGGAGAAATCTTGTCTGTGAACATAACTCATCTTGATGCTTTTCAAACTGGCTATTTTATCACCTTTCCCTAATATCTGCCACCTCACCCCACCCCATTACCTCTGACCACATTTCCTATTAGTATCTCTGACTCACTCCATTCTGGCCACTGGGGCTTCATAAAATTCCTTAGGCAACCCGGGCTCCACTGCCGCTCAGGGCGCTGTATTTGCCTGAGTACGTGTTCACTCTGCCTATAATTTTCTCCCCCAGATATACATATGGCTTACTGTTCTCTCACCTCCTTTAAGTCTTTGCTGTTAATTCAAATTAAAATTGTACATACTCACACACACACACACAGGCAAGCATGCACCATCCTTGAGACTATCTTCCTCTCTGGTTTATTTTTCTCCATAGCCTTCATCACCTTCTAAATCAATATATAATTTGCCTGTTCATTTTCTTCCTCACCCACTAAAACATTAACTCCAAGTTTCCTGGAAATAAGTAAATAAATTTTATTTTGTAGGCTGATGCACCTTCTGTGCCTATAAATGACATTAAATGTTTATTTGTTGAATGGACAAATAAATGGTTACAAGATCTAAGTAATATTAATTTAAAATGTTTTTCTTTAGTATTTAAGGCATTTAAAACAATGAATTTTACTCTGAGTCCAGAATATGTTATGTTCTAATAGGTATTGCTATGAAACAGTCTTCATTTTAATGCTTTCTCTAGAATTTGAAGTTCTCCTTTGGATTTTATTTGATCCAAAGGTTATCTAGGGATGGATTTCTTAATTTCCAGCCAGGTCAGAATTGCATTTAAAACATTGCACTTCAGAAACTTCAGTTAAAATATTTAACCCTATTAGACTATGGTTTAAAAATGGCCTAATAAGTCTCTACCTTTTAAACTTTTTAAGATCAAGATACTAATTTAACAATAAAATGCTCTCTTCTGGACACATCCTCTGGATTGCTGCAATCATAAACCAAATTGTTACATATACTTGAGTATATTTCTAGACTTTACAGTATTTTCTTTGCTATTTAATTACTGTAGCATCATCTACATCATCATCATCACCATCAGTGCCATTATCAAAGAGATATTTTTTTGAGTGTTTAATAAATGCTGAGACTTTACATATATAAGCCAGTTGAGCTTTCATAATACTGCTACAAGGTAGGTACTCTTATTACCCACACATGATAGTTAGGAAACTGAGACAAAGAGAGGTAAAGTAATTTCTCAAGGCTATTCAGCAGTATAGTCAGGACACTTCTAAAACTGTATCCTATTTCTTTAGAATAGATCTTAATATCTAGTGATGCTTGTCTACTATCATTATCCCCCTTTAAAATATAATTTACCACTTTCCCTTACTTGTTTTTTTAGATAAATTTTGATTAATATGCATTAAATTGCATAATATTAATTTGAAGGGAAAATAATCTTTATAAGATTTTTTCCTATTCAGAAACATGACTAAGCTCTCCATTTATTCATAATTTTCCTTAACATCCTAAATAGTTTTGTTTTAGCTTATTTCCTTAGTTATATTATATACTTTGACATTCTTGTGAATGTAGTCTTCTTTTCTATTATATTTTGTTACTGGTTTTGCTCATTTGGTAGGCTACTGATTTTTTTATTTACTTATTTTGTAACTAATTTGTTTAAGGTTGTTTAGGTTTTGTTTTGTTTTCTGTTCTAATTGATTCTCTGGAGGCTTTCCAGATAAATAATTATGCCACCTACAACTAATAATCTACCTTCTTTTTTTTTTTTTAATTTTATAGCTACTTTATTTATTTATTTATTTATTTTTGGCTGTGTTGGGTCTTCAGTTCGTGCGAGGGCTTTCTCTGGTTACGGCAAGTGGGGGCCACTCTTCATCGCGGTACGGGGACCGCTCTTCATCGCGGTGCGCGGGCCTCTCACTATCGCGGCCCCTCCCGTTGCGGGGCACAGGCTCCAGACGCGCAGGCTCAGCAGCTGTGGCTCACGGGCCCAGCCGCTCCGCGGCATGTGGGATCCTCCCAGACCAGGGCTCGAACCCGCGTCCCCTGCATTAGCAGGCAGACTCTCAACCACTGCGCCACCAGGGAAGCCCTAATCGTACCTTCTTAAATACTAATCTCTCTATTTTTGTTAATTACATATTCAAGTTTTATTTTACTAGCAGAAGTTCCTAAACAAGAGTAAGTAATAAAAGCAATAGCAGACATTCTTTTCTTGGTAATATATCTAATAAGGATAATTTTTTTTTAATTTTAGGAAAAAGTTTATGTACTTTTAAAAATTATTCTATTAATATCTTGACTTAAAAAGTAATATTTTCGGAAGAAATATTTAGAGATTATAATATCTGAGGCACTGCATAATGCAATGTCTTTTTGTTTTCCTCTTATATAGGAAATCACTTGACAAAGCCTAAAATTCTTGAGTCAGTATTTTTCCTCGCAAAACACCATTGATTGATCTTCCATACTTTAGTATTTAGCACTGTATATTAAATTTTTTCATGCACACTTAGTTACATTTTCAGTGAAGAAAAATAAAAACTCTTTTGCTGTCACAGTCTTGGAAAAAAAAGACAAGCTAGGAGTCAGCTTCCCTCTCGTGGTTACAGATTGGCTTGCTGCATTCGGCTTTATATGAATAAACTACATGGGATCCTGTCAAGATGCTCTGTTCCTCTGGTTCTCTCTAGGGAAAGAACGATAGGAATTCAAGAAGCCAAACAGATCCAGGAAGAGTCACTAGCTGTGTCTGCCTTCAGGTATCCCATCCAGAGATGAAGAAGCCTTGATCTGTGATAGACAGATGCCGTGGTAGTCGTCCTTGAAGACAGCATGTGAGATGAAGATGACTGAGTGCACACCTCTGTCTTTTCTTTTGAGTCCATACACACGATAGGCTGGCTTTTAAAATGTGTCAAATCTTTAAACGCTTTGATGAACTAGGAAGAACTGAAATGGACCAGCTAAAAATGACTGACGTTAACTCAGAAATCACAACACAGCACCATCCTTCTTTATAAATTTTGCTTGGTGCTCTGTCCTTTTTTCATCCAGATTCAGGTCTTACAAGAAAAGCTCTCTCTCTCTCTCTTTCTTCTCAAATAGCTATTAGTTTTCTCCTTATGGAAATTCTATTATGCATTCTCCATGCTCTTCATGTACTTTTCTCTTTTCCCCCATAAATTACATCTCTCCATTCTTTATTTGCTGTTATGGATTAGTTTCTTAAGATTTTCTTCTAATAAACCAATTCAGTTTTCTCTAACAGTCCGCTGCCTTTGTTTTAGTCTTCAATGTAATGATCATATTTTTTAATCCTTCAAAATCTTTCTTATTTTCTGAGGATTCCATTTCATGACTTTATGATTCTGCATGGATTTAATGTCCTCTCAAATTCCTTAGCAATGAGGGATGAGCAGGAACTGGGAGCCTTCTTTTAACAAACGTGGCAAATTTGGGAAGCACCATGGCGTAGGGATTAAGAACCCAAACTCTGTAGCCAAAGTGCCTGAGTTTGGATCCTAACTCTGCCATCACTAGTTGAGTAATCTTGTTGATACCAGTTGAGTAATCTTAGGCAAATTGTTTAGATTATCTAAACTTCAGTTTTACTCAATTGTAATTTTAGGGTAATAACATTAACTACCTTGTAACATTGTATTAAATGAGCAAAAACAGGTAAAGCACTTAAAAGAGTTTGACTCGGAATCTGTGCTTAATACACGTTAGCTAATTATGACAGCTCTCAATAACAAGTCAACCCTGGAATCATCACCCTTTATCATGCTATTTCTGTGGCCCTGCAATAAAGGCCATGTCTCCTTTATTTGCTACTTAGGTCACTCTTTCACTTGGATGTGGTATATTGTGAATTGATCAGCTTTAACCTCATTCCTATTTGTTGCCTATTTGTTTCAAAAATCTCTCCATATTAATTGAATGATTCCATAACTTCAAGTAGTGATATTTTGTTCATTTCGATAGGAATTTTGATGAGGTTATGAAACAAAAGTCATGTATTTAGCTCATAGTCATGTATTTTCCTCCTTATGCTTTTAATACACTGTCAACTTGTATGTGTGTGTGTGTTTAGCATAATATGAGGATATATATATACATGTGTATATGTATATATTAAAATTGGTAAGCTTTCTTTATATTCTTACTATTTTGCTTTTAGATTTGTTTACAGCTTATATGAACTAATTTTACTTCAGCTCAATAAAAGATACTACCTCGGACTTGATCTTTTTTGTTTCCTTTTAGAAACCTACATGAAGTCTTCCTGCTGGGTTTAATAGAACAACCACAACAAACTGACCTTCATTTTCTCCTGTGTTCTTTTGTCACATCGATGTTCTTTTGTGTTGTTCTATTTGTCGCTGTCTGAAGTGCATCTGGATTGTGAGATAGGGGATTTTGATTTTAACTGGCATTGATTTTTGAGATTTATTCACTCACTTTATAACTTGTAGTGGCTGCTCAAATGAAGTGCTTCAAAGTTTTTGTTTGTTTATTTTTTGTTTTCTTTTCCAGTGTAAGGGATTTAAGCTGGTGTATAGCTTTGTAATATTTAGTTTCCCCATCCTTGATTCATAAAGCCATTTGTTTTTAGAAAATAATATCTTACTTTAATGCTCAAGGAAAGGAACTCTGGGTTTTGGTTATATACCATTATAATTACTTGCTATATATATGCATACCTGTGTGTGTAGACATAAACACAGATATATACATATACATGTGAGGAATACATGGAACAAAATAATGATGACAGGAAAGCTATCTGATTTTTGTTTTGTTTTGTTTTGTTTTTTTGTCCTCAGCATGAAGATTATAAGTTTAAAGATTGCACACTGCCTCTACAAGGTGCTACCAAATTAACGGGAAAGAATTTAGGACAAATACTATCTTATTTGATACATTTACGAGTGACAGTTTTGACATGACCTATTTTATCTACACACATTGAAGCCTCCAATATTATTTGTATAAAAACCAACTTTCATATAATATGAGAAAACTTTGAGTGTTATTCCTCTCTTATGCATATACTATTATATTTTTTACAGAATAAGACGTTCGGAAATTCTATTCTACTCTAAATTAGTCAGATCACACCTACATCACGATGTTTACTTCTGGCTACAACATTTTAATGGGGGAATATTCAGGAGGAAAGTTTCATGGATAACATAATAATTCTGATTTAAAAGATGGGCTTCGTATATGAGATAATAAAGCCACCACAGCATCCCAGTAGTGGATGATGTTCAGATTCCTATTCATTTTGGCAAGTAAACATATATCCATTTCTTCCATAAAATAAGTAAAATTGTTTAGAAGTGATTCAAGTAGAAATGAGACTGATTCTCAACACTGATTTAAATATTTTAAAAATTGAATGTGTATCTCTTCTAAGAATTTTATTGTCAATAGCAGTGTAAGATTTGGAGAGACATTAGTGTCCTTAAATCTGTATTGATTCTCACTTTGTGGTCCATATATGGTTAATAATTGATAGTTAATATGATGTCAACATATATTCAGTTTATTTCCTTGTTCTCCATAACATTTTTTTTCCCTCTGAGATGTAACTTCATGTACCAATTAATCATCATAGGAAGGTTTTCATTTAATGTAACCTTCCATCTCATGCAAAATATTGGGATGAAAATCGCAGAGTTCAAGGTTATAAAAAAGAAATGTGACAAAAGTGTCTTTTAGTAAATAAATTAGCATTTAATTTGTAGTACCATATCAAGTAATTCCATTATAGAGATGAGGTAGTATAATCTCCAAGTCTTTCTGAGAAAGTAATTAAAAGAATTATTTGCCAAGAATTGGTACCTAGCACTCAGAAATCATCTAAGAAGCTGAGGAAACAAAAATCTTCTAAAATCATTTTCAGCTCAAGGTAATTGCCAAATATTTTATGGCTATCAAGGTGATTGCATTATAACTGCAAATAATTCTAGAAGCTGTAAATATTGGATTAAAAATGGTGGCACAGTGTTTTCCAAGTGTATACTTTGAGAAGGTAACAGGTATTCTAGGAAGCAAAAAGTTTGTTCTGGAAAAATCCTTGTTTAAACAAATCTACTTTTTTTTCTAATTGTAAGACATTGTAGAACACTTGTATGCATATATACATTGTAGATTTCCAGCAAAATTTATAGTAATTATAGTCTCCGAATTTGCTTGACCATGGCTCTTTAAAAAAAAGTATGTGTTATGTATTTATTTTAGAAAACAAACATTAATATCTCACAAAATGCAAGTTTTTAGTGGAACACAATGAAGGATTATCATCAACTGCTTAGTGAGGAGAAAATCAAGGCTTCCAAGAGCAGAGGCTTCCAAGTACCCTCTGTGGCATGAATCTGTGGGCAATATCAAATAAGGAACTGATTCTGATTGTTTAAACAAAGTGGTACTCACTCCAAATAGCCCTGGGAAATGGGCATCCTAATCTTGCACACTATGGACTTTATTTCCAAGATTCTATGAATAGGACTTTTCTTTCTAGAAAGTTAACTGAAGTGTTATGGTAGTTCTCTGGAGCCGTCCAAATTGTTACTGTTCTCAAATCTGACTATTTAAGACAGCAACCCCACTGAGTTACAGGGGGAAAAGTACTTGGGAGGGCTTCCCTGGTGGCGCAGTGGTTGAGAATCTGCCTGCCAATGTGGGGGACACGGGTTCGAGCCCTGGTCCGGGAGGATCCCACATGCCGCGGAGCAGCTGGGCCCGTGAGCCACAGTTACTGAGCCTGCGCGTCTGGAGCCTGTGCTCCGCAACGGGAGAGGCCGCGGCAGTGAGAGGCCCGCGCACCGCGATGAAGAGTGGCCCCCGCTCGCCACAGCTGGAGAAAGCCCTCGCACAGAAACGAAGACCCAACACAGCCAAAAATAAATAAATAAAAATTAAAAAAAAAAAAAAAGTACTTGGGAGTGACATGCAATCTTTCTTGGAAAACTGTTTTAATGCCATGAAGATGGAATGGGAGGTATTGAAATGACATCTGCACAGTTAACCACATGAAAACAAAAAGGAACAAATCTCTCTTATTTGGAATATCTGTATACTCAAGACTACTTCCCTTGTCTTTTGGCTTTCTTTTCCCCAGGTCAGAGAATAAACAAATTTAAAAGAAGGATAAGACAACATTATAAGATTTTTACTTAAAACGTATAATGAACTGATGACCTGTCATTTTGCACTATTCTCACACACATACAAATAAACACATAAACTTAAGTCCACAGAATTTCCAAAAGGAGCAGAGCCTTTTGATTCTGTTAATATTATTGAAAGCAACTGTCTAAAAAGAATTTGGATCACTTTCCTGTATAGATTGTGGGTTGTAGACAGCATTCTCTAGACAAAATTTCAAGGTGACAAGCCCTCTGATTGCTCCACATAATCTTTTATCCATGAGGGAAAAAAAAAAAAAAAAAGAAGGGCAAGCACAACACAATAATCCCACAGGTTTTTATTTTGTTTTAATATTATTTTTTTTACTCTGCCTAAGATTGAAGACTTCTATGACTAGTATATAATTGATTTAAAAAATCACAAATAGCTTTTTATACATAAGTATGAATTTGCTTTAAAAGAATTATTTTCAACTAACATCTAGCAAGATCTAATAAACTGAAAAATCATGAAATGAGCTCTGGGCTGAAGGTCAAATAGGAACATTATAGTTACAAGATAAGGACATTTTAGAGCCATGAGAACTGAAACACAGGTCACTCCAAGAGTTAGGTGAAAGGAAATAGCATGACAGAAAGAACAAATCTGCCTATTGTGAAATTTGTTTGGAAGTGGCCCAGTACCCAGGAAATTGGAGCATACCAACTATATTTTTTTTCTTTTTTTTCTCTCCTTGAATACATCTCTCTGGCTCCCTTGAATAAGAATCCAGTCACATAGGAGTTATCCTGTACAAATAACAATGTGTTTCTTACAGCATTTATGCCATTATCCTCATGATAAATTTTATTTTGACTATGAAACACATGAAAACACATTTTGCAGAAAATTCACTACATTAGAATTGACCTGTAGATTAAAAATATGACATTTTTTTATTTTGTTAATATTAAATAATAATTATTTAAGCACCTTCCATGTGCTGGGTACTTTATAGTTCCTCTATTTTTTACATTTCTCAGTAACACATTGAAGATATCTAAATATTATATTAAACTTTTTAAATTTACTGATTCATTATTACCTAGCATATGCCTGTGAGTCATCACGGAGTGGTTGAAACACAAAAAATAATAAAAAATTACTTTGTAATATAGAAATGTAAGGAAAATTAATATCCTGACTTTTCCATACAGTTTCATATAAAATTGCTCTCAGCAAATTCACTTGTATTAATATATAAGTGCTATTTTTAATTAAATCACAAATTCTGCAATATTAAAGGAATTTGGAGGCCATACAGTAAGGTACTTTTATTAGTTGGGATGCAAGTTTGGCTAGTAACATAAGCCAAATAATATTGGCTCAGAAAAACTGAAATTTCATCCTCTCTCAAATAAGAGTGCAAACATAAACAATCAAGGACTGATATGCTAATTTCAAAGAGATCAGGCTTTACATATCTTAATATGTTTTTTCACGTCATAATTTTTAGTTCTAGCCATCACATTTGCATTTTAGCCAGGGAGAAGATGAGAGTGTAGATGGCATGCATTCTTCTTTTATTAAGGATCCAATTCAGAAGTTTCATGCATTCCTTCCACTTACATCCATTCGGTATCCATCCTGGGTTCAAGGGAGACTGAGAGGGGTGGTGCAGCATGTGCTTTGCTAAAACCAGGAGTTGCATTATGAAAGAAAGAGAAGTAAAGGAAGAAGGGATGTAACCTCTATGATAGCCCCACAATTTGTCTTCTAGGTCTATTAGGTCCTTATGAAACCATATACAAGCTCCCGTGTTCCTACCCTTCGAAGTGAAAGGCTTTTACTTTAGTCTCCCAGGCCTCCCTTGAGTCTCTAAAGGCTGGCTCAAAAGTTAATGATTGGGAAGTGTGAAGATGTAGAAACAAGGAATAGCTGTTGAGCCAGGAAACTGGTAACAATCTAGACTATAAATCCACCACAGAGCAGAATCACTGAACTTCCAGTTCCCTGAAAGATACAGATAAAGGCCTGACACACATTCCTAAGTTGTTTTTATAGGAAGCAGACCCCCACGAGATGAAAACTGCTGACTGCAAAACATAGACCCTAGGCTGGTTGAAACCAGAAGGTTGATGATGCTAGAAACTTCACTTTGATGCCAACCAAGCATAGAATTGTGCACAAGCTGATCACGCACCCTGCAGCCCCCTCCCGCCCTCACACTGCCTTTAAAACCTCTTCTCTGAAAGCCATTGGGAAGTTCAGGTCTTTAGAACATGAGCACCTGTTCTCCTTGATTGGCCCTGCAATAAACGCTGCACATTCCTTCAACACTACCCTGTGTCAGTAGATTGGCTTTACTGCATATTGGAGAGCAGACCCAAGTTTGGTTCAATAACATTATAAGGAGTTGAAATTGACCTAGAGTGGCTTTCTCAAAGAGTGGTCCACTAGCCCTTCGGTGTGGGTGAGTGGGAAGTGGGAAAGCAAAGTAAGATCCTGTAAGATGTGTACAAAGTGAAAAGAAGTATTTGCACAGAAATACCAATATGTTATTTTTCTTTTGCATTCTGTTGACTTTTGCACTGATGGTGTCAAAAACAATGGCGGACAATTGCTGAGCCTGCGCGTCTGGAGCCTGTGCCCCGCAACGGGAGGGGCCGCGATAGAGAAAGGCCCGCGCACCGCGATGAAGAGCGGTCCCCGCACCGCGATGAAGAGTGGCCCCCGCTTGCCGCAACTGGAGAAAGCCCTCGCACGAACCGAAGACCCAATACAGCCAAAAATAAAAATAAATAAATAAATAAAAAAGAAAATCCTTTAAAAGAAAAAAAAAAAAAAACAATGGCGGGTAAGCTATTGCAGGAAACTTAGCACAAATCAAGAACGTATTAGCAGATATATATTCTTTTTGGCTACATGCTTGTAGGACAAAAAGAAAGTATATTTGGTTTAAAAATGTTCCTGGTGAGGCAGTAAAAACAAGTTTATTGTATCTCAATTTTCAGTACAAGTCATGTCAAAACCAAATGGGCACATGAATAGTGCACTTGTGCTACACACTGAACTACAGTGGTTGCCTTGAGCAGCAGCACTCGTGCAATTGTCTCAGTTGCAACCTGAGGTAACCGATTTTTTTCTGGCAACTATTTTTACTTGAAAGTGTGATGACAGACCAACTATGGTTATTCAGACTTGGATATTTGGCAGACCTGTTATCAAAACTGAAAAAAAAATAAATCTCTCACTTCATGACAAACTGATATATTTAAGGGCAATGTTAAAATTCTAGCTTTCAAGTGAAAATTATAAATTTGGAAAACTTGTATCTGCCACTAAGAGACTGACAGCTTCCCAATATATAAAGACTTTTCTTATGAATCCAATGATGATATTAAGGAATGCGATTTTTTTTGTTATTATATAATGATATGCATCAACATTTAGGAGATCTTCATAGTTGAGTGAATCAGTATCTTTCAAATGACTAACACATGATTTTGTATGCATGGGTAGAAGATCCATCTGAGGTACAAATCAGACTAAATAATTTAATGTAATAGATTTTAATATGTTCATTGCATGGTTTTAGATTCTGTATTACAACTGACTTTTAAGAATCTTCCACTTGTCGAATTTTGGTGTAGTATCTAAGAATAATATCCACAATTATTCAAAAAGGGCACTGCAATTCTCATTTCTCCAATAAAACTGTGTGAAGCTACAAAACTACAGTTTGCAACAGATTACATGCAGAAACAGCAATGCAAATTCAATTACCTTCTCTTAAGTCAAATATTAAGGAAATGTGCAAAAATCATTAAAGTTTAAATGTCCTATACGTTAACATGTAATGAGCTTGTTTATTGTTCTTTAAATTGTATTAATAAGTACATATTTTAGAAGCTCTTAGTTTTAATTTTTACTATGGTAAATATAGACTTCCATGTACATACATACATATACAGATTTACAGCTTCCATACACAAAAGCTCTTTGGGTTTCTCAATAATTTTTATGCATTTGAAAAGGTCCTGAGACCAAACAGTTGATAACTTCTGGTCAAGGTCAGTATCTATAACCCTATAATTATTCTTGCTCAAGCTGGCAGTAGCCTAAAAAAGGTTTCTTATGTATAAATGCCTCTTTAAAGCATGTTTAATCTATTCTTTCTAGGAATAAATACTGTAATACCACATATAATATAACCAAAGTTTATCTCTGTTCATTATTAAAGAAACAAAAAAATTAATATTTTTTGTTTGCCGAGATTATATATTTTATAAATACAAGATAAGAATTATAAACCCTGATCACTTTTTTGAATACTCAAAACTACTTAAAAATATCCTGATAATGACTTAAAATTCTTCTCATTTCTGTATTTCTATTGTTTATAAATTAGGAAGTTATAATTTATCTTCACAGGTTTCCATTTTGTTCATGTACCAAATAAAATGTGATTTTTTTCCAATGTTTAACAGCTATATTTACCTTATATTGTTGCTTTTAATGTTATGTATTTATAGTTCTTTATTAGTTTATATAATGTACATTAAGACTTGGCAACAACTTATGCTTTTTCATTGTTCGCATTCCCAGGCCAACAGTCTCCCAAATTGCCTCTCTCAACATTGTGTAACAATGGTGAATTTGATGATTATATGTACACTAATAATACATAGACTTCGATAAAATTAACTATCAAAACAAAGAAATAAGCAAACGTATTTACCGTATTAGACTTTGAGAGTCCTCCTCTGTCTCAAGTAAGTTTTATGCCATGTTGAGGATATTTATTACCACAGGAAAATCACATGTTCATACTTCATTATTACTGCTTCCAGGACATATTCAAAATGGAAACAGATTTTTATTAGCTTTTTCATATCATCTAGATTGATATCTATTTATGTGTTAGATTTTACAAGTGAAGGAAACCAACTCCAATTAACTAATTTATTGGAAAGATAATCAGATGCAGTATCTCATGTGTTTGAATACATTAAAAAGGAAAGTTTAACTAAGGTGAAGAGGCACTATTTTGCAGAAGATTAGTAAGAACTTGTAAACTGGGATTCCAGGAGCACTAAATCATCCGAATTAAAAAAAAAATTTATAGAAAGATTTCAGTAAAGAGGGGACATATTGAAGAGAATGAGGGTCAATAAAGAGGGAAAATGTTTGGATATTCAGCAAAGTAGGAAGGGAAGAAAGAAAATAGGCTGAAAAGGGATGAAAAAGAATTAAGGGAAAAATATGATTTAAAAGGATTTTTATACATCATTCCTGTATGTCAGATATTAGGAAACATCATTCGCAAAGATTTCTCCCCATGAAAATGTTAAAATATCTATTTTTCTTGCATGCATAATAGAGTGGCAACTGCCTGATGATGCATATGGGACAAAAAGGGTCATGTCTGAGTTAGAGAAGGAAAAGTTGAATAACAAAACCTCAGAAACAGAAGTACACGGGATCTAGAAGTCAAATGAAAGCAGAGGTTTGAATGATACCTGAATTCTCTGTCTCATATTGGGTCTACATGTCAGCTTCATTGTCATCCACCATGGACAGGATTCCTGCACAAAAAAAATGGCTGGCTTGTCTTCTCACCCTCACATCTCAAGGTCTTACTAATAGAGACCAACCCTGTCTGCTACGATATGAATGCTGTGTCCCCCCAAAATTTATGTATTGGAATCCTAACCCCCAAAGATGATGCTATTAGGAGGTGGGGTCTTTGGGAGGTGCTTAGGTCATGAGGATGGAGCCCTCTTGAATGAGATTAGTGTTCTTCACCAGAACCCCACCACGATGGCACCTAGATCTTGGACTTGAATCTTCAGCATTGTGAACTGTTGTTTGTGAGCCACCTAGTCTCTGGCATTTTTTGTGTAGAGCAGCCTGAAGAGACAAAGACACTGTCTCAGGTCCATTTGAAGGAATGGGGGAGGGCATTCACCTGCTTAATGGAGAAACAAAATAGAACATGATATGCGTATTGTGACAGGTGATCCAATTTATGTAGAGTGGAAAACATTTTACATAAAGTAATAATTCATTGCTGTGTGTGTTCAGAGGTTGAACTAAAGTATTAAGAAAAATATCACAGAGCACTCATCAAATATGTATTGAGCACTTGCTGTCTGTGAATGTGAGAGCTGACTCTAGGAGCTCTAGCAGATAACTAAGCATTCAGATGTCTTAAAATTCTGCCTGCGTCTTGTGTTTTCAGAGTTCCAGTGGGCAGGGCAATCCTTCCCAAACATGCTAAATATTCCCATAGTTTATTTCAGCATTCCCAGACTTTATCCTCCCCTACCCACAGATACTGTTCAGTCTTTCAACTTCCTTTTCCTCAAGTGTTCATTTTCTTTGTTCTTCCTCTTAGTTCATAATCATAATATCATTTTGAATTGGACTAGAATTGGAGGAGATCATGAGGAGAAGGAGGAGAGAGATGGGAAATTTGTCTGACTCCATGAAATTATCCAAATCTGCATTTGGAGATCAGTTTGAAATGGCACTTCAATTAAAATCATTTTGATACATAGGGTTTTATACTATTCCTATGGTTGTTATGTTAAAGTGCATGCACATATGCATATATATGTATTGATATATATACATATTATATATAAAAGTTTATATATAATGTATAGATCTATATATAATGTACATATTTATAATGTATGCATATAATATATAATATAATGTATGCACATGTGTATGTATTTATATATATATAATTATATATGTTATTATTAGTAAGACAGTATTACTTCACAAATACTCGGGATTCAGGATTCAGTCTGGTTGTATAAGGTTTGCATATGATGGAGACTAAAAGTAATAATATTCTTTCTTTAACAAAAAATGTATTTATAATATAAAACATTTCAACGATATACAAGTTAAATATCTTTAAAACACTTGATAACATTTTTAAAGACAGAGAATATATATTATATTAGAGCACAGGTTGGCAAAATTTTTCTGTTGGAGCCAGGTAGCAAATATTGTAGGGTTTCAGGGCCGTGCTGTCTCTCTGTGGCAACTAACTGCCATTAGGGTGTGAAAGTGGCCACAGACAATATGTAAACATATAAGCATGGCTTTTTCATTTATGCATATTTTAATATGAATTCCATACATCTTCATCAATCAAAAATATTATTCTCCTTTTGATTTTTTTCAACAATTTAAAATATAAAAAAAATCCTTGCCTCACAGGCTGATACAAAAACCGGTGAAGGCTGGATTTGGCCTATATGCCAATTTCTAACTCCTGTCATAGAGCATATATAAGAAGTACATGACATAGCTCTCAGATTAAGAATGACATAGACCTAAACTCATTCTTCTCTGTGACGTTAGAGAAGTGATTTCATCCTATCTCACTTTCCATTGTTAATGAAGAAGAGATAACTTTGTAAAAATATTTTAATAAATTTTTAGTGGTTTACTGCAGCCGCATGCACTGCCTCAGGAGAACCAACTGTGCAGACCTGCCCAACTCCACGTGCCGTGACAGCACATTGCTAACTTGAAATTGACCATGCATGGTGGAAATATTTATACTACAAGAACTAGTAAATTCTATAAATCAGGTGTTTTTCTCCCCTAAAGAGTTTGTTGTTAAGCCTTTACTAACAGACCTTTAAATGTAATATTTCTATGGACCCTTGGCTGCTCTGTGAATAAGACATGACAGCACAAAATAGTATAGTTGAGGCACTTTATAGGAACACTACCTAATTACTTCTCAATAATTGTTACAACTATTTTTCTTTAATGAAATGAATATGTCATTTTTACTTATCTCAAAAATTTTAGAATAGCAACAAAAGTTGACTACCTCAAAGAAACAAGATTATCACAGGCTTTGGAATTTACTTCGGTAAGAAAAAGGATTTTGATGTCACGCGAATTCATGAGAGGGATAGTGGTAGCAGTGCAGACTTGCTATTTGGATAGAGGGCCACACGCTTTACCAGAAAGAAAGAATTACACTGTACATTATAAAGAAAAACTTCAACTGACCCGCATTACACAGGAAGTGTTAAGAAATAATGTTAATGGAGGCGTACTTTGCAGGTTTCATTTTAGTTTGTTTTTGTTTATTTTTCCAGATTTTAAAATATCAGATATTGAAAACCAGTTCTTAGGGTTAGATGAATTGAAGAGAATAGCTGAAAAAATTCCATAAAGACAGGGTAAAAAACCAAAATTTCTGCTAGAAGTGAGTCACTGATATTGCTTATCCACTTTCTCTTTCAAAAATTTCTGAAAACACACCCTACAAATTTCCAACCTCTTTTCCACTGTATTCTACTAACAAACTCTAGTACATATATTTTTGTTGTCCTAATGTAATTTTATATTATTCTATTAAAATGGGAAAAATAAAAAGCAAAAAAGAAACAAAAATCTCACATTCCTGTAAACGTGCTGGGGAAAAAATCCAAATTCAATAAAAATCTTTCATCTAGCAAGAAGTCTGTATTTTTTTTTTATTGTGTGTGATGAGTAATAGCCAACATAGGAATTTAAGCTAAATTGAAAAAAGAAAGTCAAGAAAAGCCTTTGGTGATCTTTGATTTACTTAGTTCAGAAGTTTTGGAAAACAAATATTTATTTCTATCATTTACTGAATTTTGTTCCAAATAATGCATCTTTATTTTATGCTGCCTATTTATTTATTCTGTAATACCCAACTTGAATTATTTCATATTTTTCTTAAAAATCTTGCACTCTAATGACATATTTGAATATTTAATTTTTATTTTAATAGAAATTAATGTCTCTTTTGATATATTTTACCCCACTATTTGTTTCATTTTCAATTTCCATTTCTCCACTCATTCCTTAAACGTATCCTCAGATTCTGTCTACATATTTCCCATGGTATTACATTCAGATCTTATGGTTTCACGTGCACTGATGTTTGCCATCTTAGTCTCTCAAATCTCCCCTGAGCTTCAGACATACATATCCAGCTCCAGTTGAATGTGATTAAAAGAACGCTTAAAGTCAACAAGTTTATAAGCAAACTCATCAGTTTGCTTCCATCCCATTCTATTGTATTTCTTATTATGTTTGAGGGTAGAACCATCTATTTCAGTGGTTTACAAACTCTACTTAACCCACACAGAGCATAAAGTTCATTATGAACTTTTTACAGAGCATAAAGTAACAGTGTCTTTCTCCAGCCATAATTCCCTGTTAAGGAATATTTCCTTGAACTTTGCAGGCAGATATATAAAAAAAATCTTATGTGTGGAAGGAATAAGAAAACTTACAGGATGCATAAAATAACAAATCTTAATACCAGTGTTTGGAGAGAAATTTATAGCAGTGAAAGCCTATATTAAAAAAAAAGAAAGCTCTCAAGTCCATAACCCACCTTTTCTCTCTACGAAACTAGAAAAAGAAAATTACAGTACACACAAAGCAAACAGAAGAAAAGAAATAATAATAATCACAGTGGAAAGATCAAATAAAAAAGAGAAAAATAATAGAGAATATAAAGAAAACTAAAAGTTAATGTTTTGAAAAGAAACAAAATTGACAAAGTTTTGGGCTAGACTGACCAGACAGACAGACAGATGGGGAGAAGAGATGGATAAGAAAGTGAAAAGACTGGAAGGAGATATTTATATATCATACTACTGATAAGGGACTGGCATCCAAATACATAACTTACTATTACAACTTAATAATGCAAATAAAAAAACAAACAAAAAATGAGTGAAGAAAATCCGAATAGATATTTCTCCAAAGAATATACACAATGGGCAATAAACACATAAAAAGATGTTTAGCATCATCAGTCGCTGGAGAGATATAAACTAAAATCACAGGAAGATGCCACTTCACATCCACTCGGATGACTATAATCAAAAGGTCAGATAATAAAAAGTGTTGGTGAGGATATGGAGTCATGGGAGTTGTCACTCATGGTTGGTGGAAATATAAAATATTACAGCCATTTTGGAAAACAGTTTGGCAGGTCCTCAAAATGTTAAATATAGGATTATCTTCTGAATAGTCAATTCTGCTCATAGATACATAGCCAAGAAAATTGAAAACATACGTCCACATTTAAAAAAAAGCACATGAATGTTGACAGCAGCATTATTTATACTAGCCAAAAAGTGGAAACAACCCAAGTGTCCATCAAACGATTAACTGATAAGTAAAATGTGATATACACATACTACTGATACATGCTACAACATGGGTGAACCAGAAAGCACTATGCTAAGTGAAAGAAGCCAGTAACAAAAGACCACATATTGTATGAAATGTCCAAAATAGGCAAATCTATGAGGACAGTTAGTGGATTAGACAAATCTATAGAGACAAATAGCCTAGGGATGGGTGTGGAGTATGGGGACAGACTGAGGTTTTTTGGGGACAGTGACAATGTTCTCAACTTAGAGTGTGGTGATGGTTGCATAAATTTGAATATGCTAAAATCCAATGACTTGTAAAAAAATTCCAATAATTTATTTTGAAATCGAATTTTAAAAATGTGTAGACTCAGTTTTGTTTTTTTTTTTTTTGTGAAAGAAATCTGTGATTACAGATTTCTTAATGATTTAAGCATCAGGTCAAACTTCAAGTATTTTATAATAGAGATACTGGTACAAATGCATACTTTCTTATGATTTTGTCCTAAATTTTTCCTTAGCTTTTCATTTTATGTATTTTCAACCTGACTTCTACTAAATACATGCAAATTTTTATTGCACTGACTGGTCAACACATCTTAAACTAGCAAATCTAAAACCCGTGCTTCCCCAGATCAGTTCAGGCACAAATATTTTAATAGTCTGTCTGTCAACATTCATATAAATTGTTTGAAACTTTCCCAGCAATTTTCATAGATTCATGTAGAATGAGCTTTATGGTTTTCTGAACACAGGTCAAAGAAAAAATTTAAATTCTTTTAAAGAATTTAAAAATTTAAATTCTTTTATTTGAAAATCTTAAGAAATTTTACTTTTATTCCGGCTTACTTCCTAGGCTTACAATGTAACTGTAAGTCTTTGTGTTTTTATGTTCACTGTGATACAATTATCAGTTGACTACCATGCACACAACAAGTTAGAAAAATTTATTAATTCCGATAGTAAAAGAAAATTTAAAAAATAGAAAATAGTGTATGTGCTCTCATTGTACTATTACTTTGGAAAATAACTACAATTAATTATTATGAGACTTAAGACTACATGTTGTTTTCAGATTATCTCTAGTAATATAAATAACATTGTGCTATATATATTACTACATCTACATTCAGAAAATCAATAGAGCTGTCCTCAGTTGTCTACTTTGCTACACGTCTTACCTTTGTCTTGGCAAGCTGATGAGGGGTTGTTTATGACATCTCTTGCTAAGGCTAAAGAGCTTGTGTACAATTTTCTGTGCCTTTAGGAAAAGTTGCTTCATGCTGTTCTCCAGTTGTTCATAGCGGCGCTGAAAATTAGAGTCCATTGTCCACAAATGCATTATGGTAGACGTGTTGAGGAAATAATTCATGGGTAGCCTTTTCATAAAGAACTTGAATTCATCTGAAAATATGTCAAAATTCAACACTTTAATAATAAAATAATTATTTTCCCTTTTCCCCAAAACACATTTAGTATGTTAACGTTAAAAAAGAATACAATCTATTATTTTCTGTGTAGCAAATTAATGGCAAGAAGGAAATTTTTTTTATGCTTTAGGATTGTTTTCTTTTTTTGTTCCCCTCAAGAAAGAACATTCACAGAAAAAGATACTTAAAATAATCGTGCTACAGCAAATAATGGGGGCAGAAAGTTTAAGGTGAACTTAATTTTTCCACATTCTCCTTTCGATGGTATTTGAATTTGATGGTATTGAAGTTTTTCCCATAGGTGGTGGTAATTAATCTAGCTTTCATTTTTGGCAATAGTATTAATAATCTGTTCCAAGTATTGTTCATTAAATAAATATTTTCAGAAAATTTCATTAAATCAGTATAGAAAAAATATATGTATATATATATTATCATTACTAAATGATTATATTGTTTAAGGAAAAAGAGGAAACTTTTATAGTGTAAAATATAATATTCAACTATGTACTCTGGTTGTTCCCTTAGTAACTGACCACATTTCAATTTGTTAAAACAACAGTTTAAAACCTAACTGTATACTTAAGAGAAAAAAATAAAAAAGAATTTAAAGCTCCACTATTGGCTTTTTGTGTGTGTCAATAATTATCATGTCTAAATTATCTTCTTTTCAAATGTCTAAGGAACTAACAGTAGGAACAAAAGTTGACACTACAATAAAATAATCATCTAAAAGGTCTATTAATTATCTCAACACAGAAGAGCCAAAAGATAGAAACAACCCAACTATTCATCAATAGATGAATGGCCCTACCAAGTGTGGTATATACATAAAATAGAATATTACTGAGCCATAAAAATGAATGAAGTTCTGATGCATGCTACAACATGCATGAACCTTCAAAATATCATGCTAAAAGTGAAATAGGCCTGAGAACAAAGGACAAGTATTGTATGATTCCACTTATATAAAATATTTAGAATGTTCAAGTTCATTGAGACAGAAAATAGATTAGAATTTACCAGGGGATGGGGGAACAGCAGATGGGAAGTTTTTGCATAATAGCTATAGAATTTCTGTTTGGGGTGATAAAAACTTTTTGGAAAAAAGATAGTGGTGATGGTTGCACAGCATTGTGAGTGTAATTAATGTCATTGAATTGTTCATTTAAAATGGCAAATTTTATGCTATATACATTTTACCACAAAAATATTTTAAAAAACAGAAACAAAGAGAGTAGAACCTTCTCCCCATCTCTCCTTTTCTTCTTAAATATTATGATCATGGACTCAAAACATAAACTTTTTATTTATTTTAGTATCTCTTTAAAGGATTTATTGTGTTTAGCATATCACATTGCCCCCAGTTCCATGTTGGAGTGGCTGGGTTTCCTCTGCATATATACTCCAGCACAGGACAAGATTTGGAAAATGTTTTCAGTGGCTGAAGATGTATTATTTAGTAAGTGAGACAAACCACATTTTAGTCACTATTCTACCCATAAGAATGTCATATGGCATGCATTAAACCTCAGTCTCTCTGTGCCTTAATTTCCTCCTTTGTAAACGAGATAGAAAGTTTTGGATAATAATAATCTCTTTTTATTTTAAAATTCTATGATGTTACAGTTGTTTTAAATGACTGTTAGTTTTAAATATCCAATTCAAAAACAGTTGTTTTCAAATAGCCAGTTACAGGTGTTAGTGTTTAACTGAACTTGGACAAGGTATGTTAATACCGATTCCTTATTAGTAGAGACTGGCTCAACTGCAGTGTTTCAAAACCTCCAAATTATCATCCACATTTTAAAAAATATGCCATTTACATGGGAAAAGACAAACTACATTGATACATATACATATTTAAAGCAACTAATTTATATTTTTATAATCAGGACTATTTCAATAATCAAATCCAAACTATTTCATCAGTGATGGAAAATGCAACTTTTAAACAATTAACAGAAAATTATATTCATGAATTTTGGGGTTGATATTTTTTCTAGAGGAAATAAATACAAAGTTCTGGCATCTTTTGGACATTAAAGGTATAGACTTTACCAGAAGAACAAGGAAAAATAAAACAAAAGGAAAAAATAGGACATTTTATTGCAAAATTTATGGCGAAAGATTTTTGAGGATATATCCATTTGATGTGCTTCAAATCATTTTTTTAAGTAAGCAGGGTATAAATAAGAGATGCATTTTAAAATTCCAATTTCACAGTACCCTACACTTTGTTTGGTCCCATATGTCTCTTTTGAGAAACTCTCTCCTTTGAATAAAGGAGTTCGTGCATGGAAACTGGAAAGCATTCCTTGGATTATTCACAGAGCAGATGTCACTACTGTGAAAACTAATCATTCATTTCATTGTCATCTTTTACTTGAACACTTTTGATAAGCCTTTATTGTTTCATGGGTATGTATATTTTAGTTATTTTCATTGTTTGTTATAGTAGCATTATGAAAGTTTCTAAATCAGTAAATTTCATTCACGTTAAAGAATATGTTAATTTATTTAATTTTACCAAAGTGTACGTAATAGTGTATGTCCGCTGAAAACTGGCACTATGTAATTTCTAAGAAACAGTTTTAACATGACATTTGAATAATTACTTCATTATGAAGTCATTAAGAGTCACCACTGACAGTCACCCAAAACATTTATTGGACACCTGTTGTGTACAAAACATACAGATGTTTCAGTCTATGAGTGAGAATATGAATAAACCTTTCATCTTATTTTAAAAAAATGACAAATAACATTAAATATTTTTAAATGTTAAAATAACATCTTATCTAAAATTCATTCTACTTAGAAGTCAGTAGAATCTCCAGAAATATTCCTGTGGATGTCTTTTATTTTTGGCAATTAGTAAAGTTCTTATTTATAGAATATGAAAATGAAATTTGAATATGTTAGAATTATTATATAAATCTAGAGATTTACATAACTACAAAGAGAAAAGATAATGATTAGGGGACACCAGATAACATTTTACCCTACAATAATTTCCAAACCCACGCAGGAGATAAAGTGCTGTTGCTTTTCAAATGGCAAGTAAACAATGACTAGCCATACTTTTGGGGGGGGATAAATTTATAAAAGAAAACAAATTAATGTCATATAAAAATAGCCCAGGAGAAATACATTCAATATCTGAATTACTAGAGAGAGATTAATCTGGAAATCCCTGTTTGCTAAGTATGTATGAACTGAGTACTTTTGCTCAGCATAGTTTTGAGGACTATAGAGAAACAAAACAACAACAATAATACTAGTGGTAATAAACATCCTGTATGCTGGAAGGAATTTACAGTCGGTCGTCTTCGCAAAACTAATTCACATGAAGCAAAAAATAATACGAAGGTAGTTGTATGATATTAATGAATTCTGTGGAGGTGAAGAGAATTAGGGTAGGTGACGTCTTTCCAATAAATTATAGAAGACTAGCCAGGTACCATGTTAATTCTCTAGATTACAACTACTCCTCCATTAAAAATGAGGTTTTTTCTAAAATAGCTGAGCAAGGTTTGTTGTTTTTTTTCCCCTCTCCTCTAATGCAAACTCTAGTTAACATTGATATCTAATTAGCTAATTTTGAAACTAATTTGCTCTCTTTCTCTATTAACACAAGTTCTTACTTTGGTAGGAACTCAATTTTAAGTGCTTTAAATATTAACTCAATCCCCCCAATAATCCTTCATGTAAATTTTACTGGAGCTGTTATGCATGTAGAATGCCGACGATTTTTAGTTTCATGACTTCAATGTCGGCAAAAATATTTTATTAATGCTACTGCATTTGTATATTGATCTTATGTATTTATATTTTTATGCACTTTATTCTCATGCTTCACAGTTGAATTAAATAGGTAAGAGTGGAGAACGGAAAATTTTCAGGGTGTAAAAGAACTAGCCATAATACATAGATCCTGATTTGTGTTTCTGCCTTTATTGATGAGTATGAAAAGCATTGACCAATGCATTGATTATGCATTTTCACATATTCAGAACCTCTGATCAGAACTGCTTTGGAATATATTTTCAAAGGTGTTCTAAAGCATTCTAAATTTCCTAGAGCTTTGGGAGCACATAATTTACTTCCTCAAAAGTGTAGAAAAGTAATCAGATACTTTTGTATTACTTAGAGACAATTTCTTGAGTTATATCCAAAACAGAAGCTGTTTCCATTAGAAAGTAGGACTATGGGTAGGGAGAACTCAGGGAGGAAACTTGTGCTTTTATGGTATTTATTATTTCATATGAATGTGTTATTTTACTAAAATTTAAATAAATATTGTGAATCAGTAAAAAACATAGCCAAAAAATACTATTAAATTGTCAGTACACTATGTTTATATCTTATGTTTCATACATTTACATAAAATGCTATTATTTAGTGACTTGCTAATATAAAAGTAAAAGCGTACTGGCTCACATTCCATGTTTTTTTCCCTGTATCAATTAACATAGTGGTACACTCAAAGTATCTTTTCAGTAGAAATGACAATGCAATATGGATAATAATTTCAAGTATTATGAAAGCATAGCAATAGTCTTACTACAATAACAAAATATTGTACAGTATATAACAAAGTATGTAAAGAACATGGACACAGAGCAATCTTTAAATGAAAGGATATAATAGGCAAAAAAAAATGTGTCAGATATATAAGAAGAATCCATGCAAACATTTGTTTTTTAGCAGGAAGGATAATCGTTCCTCATTTTGTGATACTACTGGTCTAGTGTCTTCAAACTCCTCTCTCCTGCTTATGTTTGTAAACACAGGATTTTTTGAAATAATACATGTTAATAATATATTCTAGTAACACAAATTTTCTGTAATCAGTAAGTTAATAAAGCAAACATTATCTCCTTATACTGAATGCAGTACTGAGGCCTTATCTATACATGAACACATGGCAAATATAGTCTGTTTCTATGGATGGATTTTTGTTTATCAGTTTGTTTAGCTTTCAGTAAGTTTATACCTATACGGAGTACTACCTCCAATGCTGACAAATAAATATCAAACTATCTACCACCGGACCTCAAAGTTATTGCTCAACCAGAACCCCTTCTAATAAAGCTGTTTCTTGTTTCTTGAGAATCATAGTTTCCTAGGAGATAGTATGGATTCTTCTATCTTCCTCTGATTTTCAAGGACAAAGATTTGGCTAGCAAATAAATTGTGAACCTTGACGCTCCAGAAATGCAAGCCTTAAGTAGGTAAGACACAAAATTGAGAAACAAATGTGAAAGTGCGTAGGAAGAAGGGCTGATGGGGAAAAAAAAGTCAAGACAGAGAAAATTTAGGCAATGGGTGTCCTGAATGGCAGAAGTTACCAATGGCTGAAACAACAATCTGACCTTTGACGGAGTACAATGAGTAGGCAAATTTTGACCCATTCCATAATCCTGGCTAGAACTGGTTGATTTTTAACTTTTACAAAGTATTTTTTTTCCTCCAAACATTTCTCAGGGACTATTTGAATCACTTGTACCAGTTTAGAATTTTCTCAACTTCTACAGTAAATCACTGAGACGACTTTGAGTGGTCACATATCAATGCAAGTCTATTCAAACCATTCTATAAGCCACAGGTATAGAGTTTACATTGAAATAGACAAAATAATATAATGCTGCATAAAGTAAACGGCAAGCCTGTTCAATAGCTTGTGAACTGGCCAGCTTTCTGAGGCTACAAAGGGGTTCAAGCGGGCATAAATCAGAAGTCGAACCTAATTCCTTAGTAGCTGCCTAGAAATAAGTTGTGCTTTCCCTGACCATTTTCTTTTTCTCTGAAAGATACATCATATTTTTATATTAAAATACTTCAATACAGCAAGACAATGAATCTGTCCTTCATTGGATTGCCCTGTTTATGAACCCCTCTTCAAATGTTTGAGAACTTACCCAAACAGAGCTTTATCTCTATAATTATAGCTAACTATGTTATTTCTATAGTTATAGTTTATCTCTCTAACTATAACTAACTAACTCTAACTAGAGAACAGGCAAGACCCAGGTCTTCACTTTCCCAGTGCCCTTGCAGCTACAGAGTGGATGCATCATCTAAGCTATAGAAATCAAGTGTACCCACACAGAGTTTGGATCTTAAGCTGTTGACGCAATAACAAAGAGGATGCCTAGAGCAATTCTCTAAGGAGACAGTAGTTGCAGCAGTAATGGTAGTGCTATTGAATGGTCAGGCCACTCAAGATGGCTATTCCCTTGCTCTCTGTCCATCCCCTGCTTGACCAGTGCCTGCTTCACCTACACCCCACTCACATATCTGACCTTCCTAAGTACTTGCCCCAGGCTTCAGCTAGTGATTGTTCTAGCTTTAGATCAGAACTCTCCACTATGCTTATCAAGGGGGGATGCCCCTCTGCTGGTTTCCTTGGCAACCAATAAGCCAACTTGATGTCACTTCCCTTATAACTGGTAACCTCCCCCTGTCTATGGGAGCAAAGACAGCCACTCTATCCTGTCCTGGTGTCCGCCGCACACGGTGCGGTTGGGGTATCGCTCCAGGACCTTGCTTCAGACGTGTAAGCTCCCCCATCCATTAAACCATTGATGTCTCTGTCGCTGACTCTGGGCTCTTTCTTCAGTCTTGAAGCTGGGCAAGTACAAGCCTTTCAGGCCTGTGGGGTGCAGCCCGACAGCGATGCACTGTTCATTGCATTTAGCAATGGGGACCTCACTAAATAAGCCTTCTGCAAGATTTTTCACTTGGTCCCAACTATGTAGCACAAGAGTATGCTTCTCTAGCTTTCTTGATGATTCTATATGCTATTCAATATCCTTTAATAGATTCCTTATCAGGTTGGGTCAGCTAGAGCCTGTTTTTCTTACTTGCAGCAAAAAATCTGGGTGATAGAGGTACTGGTATTAAGAAGTGGTTTGGAAGAGTCTCCATGGACAATAAGGAGAGCATGTGCTTGGTTTTCTGGATGAATTGGGGAAAAAAGGCTTTTTAAATCCATACAGTACTAAAGGTGGAAGTTTGACAACACAAGCACCACCTGTGCTCGCCTAGAATGAAGAGCGTGTTGTAGAAACAGCATTGGGGACTATGTGCCTACATAGAACTGAACGAGGAACATAAACAATGCAGAGACTGAGGGTGACTTGGTTACTACAAATAGAGGTAGCTTGCTTAGAGAGCTCAAAATCCTATACGTTTTTTTTTTCCCCTCAAAGCACAGAATGAGTACTGGTGAGTACTGGAGACTTTCAAGGACTGTGCTAAAGGGATCTTTTATCTCTTGCAGCTGTAGGGCTTCAAAACAAACTTTTATCCCAAGATCGAATTTAAATTCCTGCCAGATCTGTTAAAGTTAGAAAGAACACTGGGAAGAGATGGGAACCTGGGAACTGGAAGGTAGATATGTGGGAGGACTGGGATGAACTCAGAATAATCCAAAGCATTAATGCTTACTTTCCTTGTCCCCACGAAATAGCACCTTCTGCCCTGCCTGATGGACTAACCCTGTCTTGCTTTCAGTCATTGTAATGATCTTAATCGAAGGAATGACCTTCATTAGGAAGCCAATGTTCATCATGTCCCACTTTCATCACCCATCATGTCCCAGGGGAGTTTATTGAAAATATTCTAATTTTCCATTGGTTATCAAGAACTTGCTGATTTTTATTGGAGAAAGAACATTAAATGCATTGGTAAAAAGAATACCTGCCAGCATCTCTGATGAACATTGTATTCTGTAGGATGGGAACACCAGTTACTGTGAAAATCTGTGTGAAATCAGATGGGATCTCTGGTTTTAATTAGGATACAATTACCCCTCTGTGACTGAAGCCTAGAAGCAGCTATTAACAATCAGAGGCACAGTGGACATGGGTACTATAATAGGTTCCGTGTATTACTCAGAAAAGGTCTAACCTGTAGGAATTTTAGAGTTTGTTAATCAGGTCATGGTCCCTTGGGATTTAAATGTGGAACCAGTGCTGTGAGGTCCTATTTAATTTGTATAATAGAAAAAAAAGTTAAGTCTGCAACAAAGGCCTGACTTGCGTTTTCAAGAGCGAGAAGAATGCTGTCCCTGGTCCTGAATAATTTCAAGGACTCAGAACTCCTGCACCACAGCTTAAGTAGAGCAAATAATTCCTTTGCATTGTGAATTAATTCCTTGGGCTCCTAAATGCCACAATATTCCATGAATCGGAGAGTGGCCTTATAGAAATAAGATAGCAAATTGGGTTTTCCTTGAATCCTCCTCAAATCAGGTCCAGTGGGACCCTAACCCATGCCGTGTTTATTTTCCCAGTCTCTGAATAAAGAACTAGAATAGAGCATCGGCTCCCTAGCCTATTAAGTAAAATGTATAAAGGAAAGATAAAATGAAGGTTCTCTCTCCTATGAAAAGACTAAATTCAAAGAGATGTTGCTTGTTTTTTATGCTTGACACCGTTGCAGGAATTAGAGATTGGTTCAACACTGAAAATTTTGAGAATAATAATCATATTCCATCTCTAATTAACTCACATGTTGGTGATAGCTCAATCATAGAATAACTCTAATTAAAACTGCCATTCCAGATGTGGTCGCTTACTGGTGGCAGGACTCCTCACACTAGGGATAAAGTTTCTTCTCTGGTACAAACTCTTTTCTCTGTCATTGTAAACAGGGAACACTAGAAGCAATTTTCTTTCCTATGCCAGCTGCGAGAGTGAAACATTCCTATTGTATTCAAGGATCAAATCATTTCGCAGCCTATGTGCGACAACTTACTTCACAGGAATGCACACCGTCTCATCCTGTCACGGGACATATATTGTTAATGACATCATACTGAAAAGATGTGAAACACACAAGTGGCAGGTATCCTGGCTGCTGGCCCATACTTTAGCTGTGTGCAAGGTCTGCAAATACATTTTATGAAAACTCAAGCATCTGATGCCTGAGTGAAATTTCTGAGAGTCCAGTGGTCCTGAGCACATTTGGATATCTTGTCCAAAGCAAAGAACAAGTAACTTGCTCCTCCAGCTCCCCTTAATAACAAAGATGTACAGATCTTGGAAGTAGCGGCAAAGGAATTATCCGGTAGCATTACTTACAACAGTGACTTCAGTGATCTGTCTTGGGATGTCAGAGATGCCAGTTGCAGATTCTGTTGCTCCTTATATCCGCAAGCAATCACTCTTGCTATGTGATTTAGGAATCGTTCCTGGCACAGCCTCGGAGCCAGGCTCTCCAGTTCTCCTGCTGATTCTGTGAGTAATCCAATCCGATGTCTGAACATAAATTCCTTTTCTGCTGCAGTCAGATTCTATTCTCTCAAGAATGCTGACTGATACAGCTAATGGGGGCCTCAAATGTAATTAGAATCTGGAGTTCAACAAGAGTGTAACAAATATTTATTGAGTGTCTAATGTGTACCAATCACTATACTAGTTAAGTGCTAAAACTACATTAATAATCATTTTTGTAGCTATGATAATGGTACTTTCTTCATAGGTTTAGCAGATTAAATTAGGTAATTATGAAAATGTAACAGAATACCTTTTACACAATTAGTGATAAATAAATGCTAGCTATTATTTTTATTTTTATAATTTATTCCGTGATTCTATGTGTGCTGGGCTGAGCACTTTAAGCAAATTATCTCATTTAATCCTTCCAGCAGTCCTAGGAGATGGGTACTATTATTTCGGCATTTCACCAAGGAGGACATGTGCCTTAGCAAGGTTCAGCCAATTGTTCAAAGTGACACAGTTATTAATTAGAGACCAAAACAAAAGAAGTCTGAAAAAAGTATGGCTCCTGCCTTAATAAACATAAACTCTTTTGGGAGTTGACAGAAAAATAAAATGATTATTCCCTATATTTAAAGACTGCTTTTCTTTGGTAGACTTTTCACAAATATTCTCACATCCAATCTCATAATAACCCTGCAATAGGATGGGCAGGTTTTATTGAGACTTGATGTGAAACAATTTTGAATTAAGAGATCATTACACAGAGTCAACTATGAGAGAAAAATTAGAAAAACAATGGACTCAAAGAAATATAAAAGGAGAGACCAGTTTATATTTTTTCTGAGGGGCAGGACAAGGTTTTATTTTTCTTTGTATTCTCCCTTTACAAAAGCCTAAGACAGCACATTACACACAGTATGAATTAAGAATGTTTCTTAAGTGGCTTAACCAACTGACAAGATCCAGAAAGAAACAGTTGCAGCTAACTATAAACATGTATAGAATAATTCATTTGGAAAAGTAGAGTTTGAGTTTAGTCATATAAAATATGAAGCCATGAGTGACTCATGTGGGAAAATAAAGTTGAAATAAGACGTGTAGTACAGTTCTAAGTCAATATTACTATGGAAAAAGGATTTCAGGTTGAAGGCAACATTATGATATAAAGGTATAGATAAATGTCTTAGTTTTATGGATGAGAAACTGACAAATGGGGTTCAGGTGGTAAAGTTACAGTGTATGTGAATTTCAGAATATTGATAAATCATCAAAATATCCTGCAATGACATGTGATCATTGGTTATAAACAAAACTGTAAGTACGTACTCATGATTGCATAAGGATTTTTACATCTGGTATCTTTTAAGTATCAAGCACTCTTCTAGGCACTTAATTCTCTTAATTCTACATAGTAGTTATTGCTGTTACGTCCACTGTATTAAAACCATACCTGTGACTTAGAGATGCTGAGTAAATTTTGTTAGGTGGGAAGCCTTGTAAGTAATGCCTAGAGAAAAACTGCTGAACACAGAAGCAATATCGGCCATGAGATCAAATCCATCTGAAACCTTGTACCCACCATCAGAGAATCCAGAGCCAGGGTGATGCTGGTGAGAAGAGAATTTACTTCATACTCTCTAAATAGGAAGTAATACTTAAAGGATATATCCTTTCTCTTGAAACAGAAAAAGCATGCCAGGCACCACCTCCTGCCCCTTATACACAAATTGTCAATTTTTGCAGCAGTTTTTATTTTTCATCAATAATGAAAAATGGAGGCCAAAGAAGTTTAGTGATTTCCCTATGAACACAGGTCTACAGAAAAGTTGAATTAATACTTAAACTAAGACCTTTAGCCCATATCTGTCTTTTATACTATGTGACCATCTTAGATGTCATAAACATACATGAAAATATATAATCAGTATTAAAATAATACTAATTCACATGTTATTTAACTATTAGAAAGTATTTCCGAACAGGACAATTTTTAAAACTATGTAAATAAAATCTCCATTTTTTATAATGTTCAAATTGGCAAATTTATAATTAAGTACAAGCATTAAGGTTTTTATCTTAAGTTATTCTGATATAGTTTATTCCAGGTATAGTTCCAAGTATAGTTAGGACTCTCAATACACTATAGAAAAATTATCTTAGTCACTTCTCGCTTGATGGAATCTTAATAAATTATCTTAGAACTTTGGAATACCGAACTTTAACAAAGAGTAGACACACCTTTCAAATAGTGAAACCTCTGAGAAAAGAGCACCCCAGATCCTGCACAGAAAGGTCAGTGAGAGTGTATCAAGAGAAAGAAGGCCTCTCCACCAGCTACAGGGCGTGTCTCTACACACAGCTAGGCAGGATGGGAAACCAGGCGGTTATTGGCTCCATGATATTCAACTGAAATCTGTTTTTTTTCCTTCCTTTTTCACAAGTCCTACATACAATTGAAGTATATACTAGAAGAAAAAAATATGATAAAATATTCAGTAAAACAGCATCAGTACCAGTGGTAGCAAATAAATGCCTAACCTATATAAACCTATATATGTGTGTATATAGATATATATCCTTAATTCCATCCTCAAATATTTACTTATTAGCTTTAATGTAGAATTAAGAGATGTTATAATCTCTATTTTTACCATGCCATGATTGAAACTGATTCCTCGTATTTCTTGTTGAAAGCTTTTTTCTCTGAATTCAATTAACCAGACACTGTGTGTTGTGTTCCTCCAATAGATTTTTCATATTACTCAAATCTGCCAGGAACTTGGCTTTTTGGATAAAGACAATATGTGATGCTTCCAATTGTTCACGCTTAGTCTATTTATTCCAAATGAAAACATCTCAGACTGTGGCGTTTACACTTTACACACTGCTGGCAGTCGTGCTCAGTTGTTTATCATGAACTTGGCACCATCATCACCAATCCAAGGCTGAGAACTCTTCCCCTAAAGCCCCGTACTTGGACAATTCTGTGTTAGAGTCTGTCAATGAGAGAAACTTGTGAGGTGTGGAAGGTGGACATGAAATGGAAGCCATTATTCTCAGAAGTTTATGATGATGAACATGTGACAGTCACACACAGTTCTTTCCAAAATTCAGTGACATGGTGGCTTCTACAGCTAGACCAGGTTCCACAGAAGTGGCAACTTGCCCAGAAGTAGCAACTTCCAAATACCTCTCCCTGGGCTCCCACTTCACAGTGGCCAGATGCTCGCAGCCTCTTGGACCTGTCCACAGACTCTGCCTTTTCCATCCATTCCATGGCTTTGAGATTAAGTGGTTTATGGATGTTCCTCTAACTCCCTGTCTACCCCTTTCATCCCTTCACTTTCTAAGTTCCTCCCTCATGTAAATGCTATTTCCCATTTCAAGCCCCTTTATTCCCATAATACATTTTGTGGCTTTATTTTCCTAAGCTCAGAGGAAGAAAGCAGGTGAGGCAGCTGTGGCTGATTTCCTACTACATCCATTGTCCTCTTACAGAACATTGATTTTAGTGCTGACCGTGATGGGTCCAAATATAAAACTCCTTGCAGCCTCTGGTGGATACATGACAACGTTCTGGCCAAAGTGACAAAAGCAACAATCTGCATCTGTGTGTTTTGCGGGGCAAGGGGGAACTTCTGTGTGGATAAAGTTTTGCTTTTCATATTTAGGTACTGCCCTCTTTTTTCTCAGCCTTTCCTGAATCCTTCTGAGTGAACTGCCGATTGGAAGCTGGAGCAGCCATATTGTAACCATGGGGGAAAAGCCAACGGCAAGGGAGACACTTTGGTCTTCATCTTCTTAAGCCCTTGAAGCAGTCCTGGCACTACTACCTCACTTCTGTAATATGCAGATTGTTTTAACTGAGGATGAAAAAGAAAGAGTGGGGAATGCAAATCTTTAAAGCAATAGTTCCTTGATGTCTTATCTTGAGAGCCCCTTACATTCTTAGAAATTATTGAAGACTCCAAAGAGCTTTTGTTTCTGTGGTGTATGTTATAGGTATTTACCATGTTAAATTAAATATCTAGGGAATTCCCTGTCAGTCCAGTGGTTAGGACTCCATGCTTTCACTGTCAAGGGCCCGGGTTCAATCCCTGGTCAGGGAACAAAGATCCCACAAGTTGTGGAGTGCAACCCCCCAAAAATCTATTTACTTTTTCATGTAAAATAAAAATAATTAACCTTTTACATATAAACAACATATTTTAATAAAACTAACTATATTTTCTAAAACAAAAAATAATAATTTGGGAGAGACTGGCATTGTTTTACATTTTTGCAAACCTCTTTAATGTCTAGCTTACGAGAAAACACCTGATTCTTATACCTGCTTCGGCACTAGATTTACTGCCATATCACACACCCTGTAATTTCTAGACACCTCCACTGTACACTCAAGAGAGAATGAAATTGGAAAAAAAGCAATGACATCTCAAAATATTATAACAAGGGGCATGATCTCATGGACCTTCTAAAAGTATCTCAGGGACCACCAGGTTTCCCCTGAGGATACATTGAGAACCTCTGTTCTAAAGAATAATATAATATAAACTGCAATATTCAGAGTTTACATATTAGGTAGAAAATATATATATCATGTAGTTAAGATATAAGATAGCTATACAGTTTTATAGGTAATAACAAACATTAATACCATAATAGAAATAATAATAAATAGGATAAATTTCACAGTAAGAGGCAATATCACCTTTTATGTGCTTATCAACAGAAGATGGTATGTTTCTTATTTGAATAAAAGGGAATCTGTGATATTTATTCCCCAAGAATTTAACACACAGTGTTTCATTTTTCAAATCATCTAAACATAATAATCAAAGATAAAAATCATATGTTAGTTTAAAGTTAACAGCTGCTGTATGCTTTCAATAATATTGCCCTTTTTCATCATAGATTATCTTGGAATTTCACGGGGCAGAGAAACAAAATGAAAACAGTTATCATTTGATTTTTTCCTGAAATGTGCTGCCAGATTTCAAAATCGAAGCATCATATTTATTTGGTCTGCTGCAGTGGTGAGCTGCTATGACCAGAGCTCTGAAAACCACCATTACTATTCTTAGTGGAGAACTCTGAGTGACAGTCATAAAAGATATAAATGATACCAAATGGCCTGAGAGCCTGATGCTTTTGTAGGCACTTGGCATTATGTACAAGTGGTCTAATAATAAAATCATGGCAATATTACTTCTTTCTCACAACAATATTTTCAATAGTAATCTAAGCAATAAAAATAATAGCAGGTCTAACACCACTGGCAATATTAAATTGAAAAAGCAAATTGCAAAGCTAGTGAACTTGTTATCAGAGGGATTGATCTATAATAGAACCAATATTTCAAGCTCCCAAATAAATGTTCAATAAAATGATGCTTCAGTGTTGTGCAAGCATTATGGTAGTGATTTATCAAAGATATATGACTTCAAAATATCTTGCAGTCTTTCAAATGCTGGGGCAAAACACAAAGAACTAAAATGAAAGTACACTTATTTTTATGTTGCACTGGATTTTAGTTGTTCACAACACATTACTTAACTCATCCTAAAAAAACTAGACTCCCAATTTCAAGGAATAATTCTTTGTATTGGAAATAATGGAAACCTTAGACCTTAGCCAGAAATGTTGTTGCTTCTCTGTATGAACAAATGCACTCAGTGTAATTGTTCAAGAAAAGTTTAGGAACAATTCTTTACATATTACAAACAAATTACGGGTTTCTCTTCTCTACTGGATATTAAGGAAACATAAAAAAGATTGCTATAAATTTTTACCTTTACAGGTCACTAAACATATAAACAGAAACATCTCTGTATTTATTTATCATCAATATCTGTCTATCTATCATCTATCTATCTATCGATCTATCAATCATCTATCTATCATCTCTTACATGTCTTGTAATTCTCAGGAAAGGCCACATTTTGCTGCTATAACAAACCGCTCCCAAATCCCAGATGCTTAAAACAACAACAATGTATTTCTTGCTAACATCACGTGCACCATGGAGCAGTGGTGGGCTCTGCTGGGTCCCAGGCTCACAGAGGCTCCACCTGGAATTGCACATCCTGGAACATAAAGCCTTCCTGATCTTCACAGTAAGGAGAGAGAAAGTGATGTGTGTTTTTGTTTTTGTTTTTCTTTTTTACTGCCTTAGCCCATAAATGACACCTTTTACTTGCACTTATTCTTTATTTGTCAGAATTTGTCATACGGCACTATGTAACTGCAAGAGGACTAGAAAAAAAAAGGGGAGCAAGTAGAATATCTGGTGAGTACTCCTCTCTCTGCAATCTGCCCTCCTAATCATCAAACATCCTTCTCTGTTCTTCTTCCCATACGTAGAACATACTCTACTCTCCCCCAGGGAAGATAACACAAATATTCCATCACTGTATCAAGGGCAAAGCCCAGGTTATCTGAGAGGTGTGGACTAGTTTGTAAATCAAGTTCAGATATCGATCCCATTTGTTTACAGGACAACAAATTAAAGAGATGAGATATTTGCCTCCCATACCTAATATAAATGGTGGGAAAAATAACTACAATAAACACTACTATTTGTAAAAAATGTGAACAGGAGACACAAAGAGGTTACTGCGAGCAGCCATCCTGGAACCCACCAAGGCAGACACTGTAAGGGCGCTTTACCCTAGAGGAGGAGAGGGTTTCTTGATTAGGCCTGGCTTTACTGTCTGGGAGGTTCTTCCTTTCACGATTCCCCTTTACCAGTAACTGCATCCACAGTTCTTTTCCAGAGATAGTTCTTAGATCTGCTACATGTCATTACATTTTTGCCCTTCTGTCTCTCTCAGATTTACAGGGGACTGACGACCTGGAAGCTGTAAAGATTCTAAAGGGGGGCCACACCCTTATTCTGATCTTTTACTGAACATGCATCCCTTAGGCTTTCTCTTTCTTAACTTCCTAGTGCTTGGAGTCAAGAAGCAGTTAGTTCTTTTAAGTCTGAATGCCTGAAATGTTCGGACTTTTTCCCTTTCATGTCCCAAAGAGAGCTCATTTGCTTCTTTATCATACAGCCAAACACAGCTATTAGCTATCGACACATACCATGAAGGCTTTGCTCTTTAACCTCTTTCACTAGAGCTATAATTGAATGAGGCAAGTGGCTTCCCTTGCAAGTAACTGCAGACAACAGCATTACCAAAGCATAACATGGGTAGACATCTTTTCTTGCTACCTATTGATTGGTCAGTTGGCCAATATCTGCTTTGTTTTTGTTTGTTTCTCATGGAAGTATCTCCCTACTAACATGCAACTACCATGGTAGTCAGGGAAGACAAGGTTATACAGTGACAACAAATCCAGAGATAACATAATCTGTGTGTCTTTGTCATTATTTTGGGACTCAATGTGAAACTATTTTTTTGAAAAAAAATCCTATAACTCTTTAATGCATAATGCTTATGCAAAAATTAAAAGTTACTTACCTAATAATTGCAAAATCAGAAAAAATAATGTTTTGCTAATAAATTCCATATGCCTGTATTTACAATACTAAAATTCAAGAAGCTCTAAAAACCAAAGAAGAATTTACAATTAATTTGACAACCAAGCCCGATCTTATCTACTTTCTCTTGGAAACAAATCTTTCCTGAAGCAATAGGAGGCTACTACATACTCCCAGACAATTTGGAGTGTTGTGTAATATGTAGTATTTGTATCATATTATCATTCTAAAAGGTGAAATATTATAAATTCTGTAGCACATATTCCCCAAAGGTTTTGCATATGGTACTATGGACCTGTAATTCCTAAATCATGTAGAATAATGGGGTATTATGTGTGACTGCTTGTACATAGTACTTTGACACATATTATGTCTCCCCATTTTTAGTATATTTAAATTTGTGACCTTTCCCACATTCAGTATGTATTTTCTTTCTGATATGTATGTTGTTATTATTGTTAGTGTTATAACCCTCTGGGTTATAAAGATATTTATTCAGTGTAATTGCCTTTTGTATAAGTTAATATCCCACTTTGCAAGTACTCATTTTTGTCAATCAAAAATCCAATACTTTGTGATAATTTATGGCATGTAGGAAAGAGTAGAGAAAATATCTAAGGGACTAGGTAAAAATATTGATGCCAAAAATCTGAACACTGGTTCTGTATCTTCCTTGCTTACTGATGAAGATTAATCACATCTCAGAACATCCATGATTGCTTTGCCAGCACTGTGATAGAGATTGAATTTCATCTCTCTCACAGCTCCCACCCATTACTTACATAAGTATCTATAAATGTATTGGCAACCGCTGTAGAGATGAAAGAAAACAGACTTGCTATAAAAGGAATATTAAACAAATTGGGTGAGTTAACCTATAAAACAATATCTGAGTAATAAAAAAGTCAAGAGAAATTTAAGCACTCTAAGGGAAGTAATATATTTAAATTCAGTAGGTTTTACTTTGTACAAAATTATGTGAAGTATTTCTATGAATAAAATGTGGTTACCAGCTTTGCGGGGATAACAGTACCTACTAAATGGAGCAGACATCAGTAGAATAAGATCATACTTACCTTTCTCCTTTCTTTTATTACAATGTCAGCATAATATTTAAAATGTCTCAGCAAACTCTTCCCTTTGCCACTTTAATAAGCAGATTTGACAGGTGCAGCACTAGCAGGGGGCTCATAATGTATTTAAGTTTGAAAATGAGGCAATTATATTTCAAAGTTCTGATTGGTTATATTTTAATTTCAGAACTATGAGAGGCACTGATTTAGCTGGTGGCTTTCTGAAGTAACCTTATACATTTGCACCTGTTCATTTTATTAAAACAGAAACACCTTGCCAGAGGTGATAAGAAGATACTGGTCACAGGAACCATGACAGCCTGGCCCCTCTGCTCTTACTATTGATTACATTTCTTGGCAGTCACATGGGAAGTTAATTACTAGGAGGCAATTAACACCCTCGCAAAATAATAAGGAAAACATAATTATATTGAGAACTCCCTGAGACTTTTTGTAATCTTAAATGTGATATTCCCAGGTCTCTGAATAGCTCTGGCAACCCAGATTTTGGCATTTCTTTTCGTCTACATTCTTCAACCTGGGTCCTGTCCTTGACAAAATGTGGTAATTATTAATACTATATTTCCTTTCAAATTACTAAAAAGAATACTAAATTTTCATCCATCTAATTAAAAATTCCCCAAGGAATTTTTCAGTGAAAACAGGATAAAACTTACTTTGCATATAAAGTGAATCATCTCTCTAGAAAAATAGATCTGCTTGAAAAAGACTCAGGATACCTTATCTAATATTAGTTGGTAATCTCGTTAAATTAAATTTCTGCCTTCTCCATTACAGGATGGGAGCTCAATGAATAGAGTCTAAATCTAGGCTATCTATGCTTTAGTTCCCACCCTGTCTTCCAGAAATCCTATGACCTTGGGGAAGGTTATTTACCTTCTCTGTGATACATCTGTTCTATAAAGTGGAGTAATGGGTTTGCGATATTTATTGTCACTAATTTTATCCTGAACACTAGGTGTTCCCGTTCAGAGATAGGTACCTTATGAAATACTTCACAACACATAATAATGTGTCTGCTCCTCTTGCCCCAGTCTTTACGTCGGGGCGACATGATGAAAGGTAATGCAGTTTTTTCCCCCACAAGTAGTCCAATACCCTCATAGATCAGGGGCCAAGAAAAATGAACTGGTTCCAGTTAGAAAGAGAAAGGAGACAGCTGTCCCCTTCCCTACCTAAAGGTCTCCTTGGAAACAAACGAGCTTGAATCTGAACTTCAGCTCTTTGGTATGTGAATGAAATAGCTTCAGGAACCAGCTAACCTCCTGTGTTTCAAATTTTACATCATTGTCTCACAGCCTAGAGTGTCTCCAAATTCTGGATCTTCATCCCTCCTTGAAAAGTACAGACCCAGGGAGACAGTCGCTGCTGTCTTCCTAGCCCCTTGGGGCTTAAGCAAGGAAATTAGCATGGGTTGTGACTATTTGGCTCTCTTGAAATGATAAAAGAAGTTTTATTATCCTTTGAAATCAGAGCAATCAGCTTCTGCATTAGGGAAACAGATCTAACCGTTATGGTAGGTGAACATGTCTTTAGGAGTCTAAGAATTGTTGCAGGACAGGTAAGAAATCCAGTGAAGGTATACAGTCTCACAAGAAATAAGTAGCCACCTGAGAGGATCTGTGAGGTTTAAGTGAGTTAGTGATGAAATTACTTAATAAATCACTTATAATTAGCTACTCAAAAATAGCAAAAAAGAGTCTAGCTCTAACTGATTTTTCGATGACTTTAGAAGTCAATATATTACCTATATTATTTAAACACGAGAAAAACTTTAACACACTGTCATTTAACACTAAACCCCCTTTCTTTAAGTTTTTATTTTAAAATAATAAAAATCCATAGGGAGCTACAAATTTGTACAGAGAGACACCTTTTATTCAGTGTCTCCTACTGATTACATTTTACATCAGGATGGCACAGTATCAAAACCAGGACACAGATATGGAATAATGCAGGTGTAGAGTTCTATGCTATTTTCTTATAAGAGTAGCTATATTAATTACCACCACAATCAGGATACAGAACTGTTCTCTTACTGCAAAGATATCCCTGCTTCTGCCCCTTTATAGTCAACTGATTTCTCTTCCTCTGACCATCCCTAACCCTGACAGACACTAACCAATTTTTTATTCTAATTTTGTCATTTTGAAAATGTTATGCAAATGGAATTAGAAGATACGTGATCTATTGAAACTTTTTTTTTTCATTCAGCATAATGCCCTTGAGATCTAGCCAAGTTATCATGTGTACCAATATGATCGCTCATTCCCTGTTAATGGTGAGTAGAATTCCATGGTGTGAATGCACTGCAGTTTATTTAACCAGTCACCTAATGAGGGACATTATAGTTATTTACAGAGTTTGTCTAATACAAATGAATTGAACAATTTACATTTCACGAAATTATTGATGACATGTGAAGGCTTGACCCTGCCATTTTATTTTTTATTTTCTTTTTTGTTCCCTGTTTTTACTTTTTTTTTTTTTTCTGTCTTACTGTGCATCGCTTGGACATTTCTTAGAATTTTATTTTGATTTAGCTATAGTAATTGCAAGTATCTCTTTGTATAGGCTGATTTTAAATACTTGTATTAGGTATTACATTTTACACACATAACTTATTACAGTGTATTAGCGTGGAGATCTTGCCAGTTTGAATGGAGTGTAGAAACATTACCTCCCCTTTAAGTCCTTTTACTCTTCTCCTTTTACAATATAATTCTCTTATGTATTTTCTCTACATACATGGAGAACCACATCAGACAGTATTATCATTTTTTTGGCTATCAAACATACTTTAGAAAACTCAAGAGGAAAAGGAAAGTCTATTGTATTTACTTATATTTTTAATGTTATTCTGTTGTTCTTTCTTTTTCCTAGATGTTCCAATTACTTCTTTTATTATTTCCTTTTTGTTTAGATAAATTTCTTTAGCTATCATTTGGGGTAGCTATGTTGGTGACAAATTATCTTAATTTTTCTTCATCTGAGAATGTCTTGAAATTCCTTAGTTTCTGAAGGATATTTTTCCTGGATATTGAATCCTGGTTAACATTTCTTTTCTATCAACACTTGAAAAATGTGTCACTTCCTCTGTTCTCCATGGTTTTCAATAGAAGTCATTCAATTTATTCCCCCTTAGGTAAGGTGTTATTTCTCTCCTAGTGTTTTCAAGATATTTTATTTGCCTTTAGTTTTCAGAAGTTGACTCTGATGTCCTCAGTGTGGATTTCTTTATGTCCATTCTGTTTGGGGATTTTTTTCAACTTCTTGATCTTGTAGCTTTATATCTTTGACAAATTAGGGACATTTTCAGCTATAACGTCTTTGAATAATTTTCACCTTCTCCTTCTCTCTTTCCTGGCAGGACTCCAATGACACGAAAGTTAGATCTTTTTTTAGAGTACCACAGTTCCCTAGAGCTCTGTTTTTTTTTTTTTAAATTTAATTTTTTTAGTCTATTTTGTCTATCTTGTTTAGATTCAGTAATTTATATTGTTCTATCTTGCAGTTCATTGGCTCTTTTCTCTGTCTTCTACATACAGTTATTGAACCTATCTATTGTTTTGTTTCAGTTATTGAACCTATCTATTGTTTTGTTTCAGTTATAATGGTTTTCATTTCTAAAATTCCCAGGCAGTCTTCTCTTAATAACTTTTATTTCTTTACAGAGTGTATAACAACAACAACAACAGAAAAAAATTTATCCTTGCCATAAAAGAGGTCTGGTCTCTGCTCTCAGGTCTCGTGAGGTAATCTCTGTCATGCCTGTTAGGAGTGTCTTTCTTGCCTGGGGGGACTTGGGTTGTGTCACATAGTCTACCAGTTATTTAGGGAGGGGGCTGACACACCAGAAAGATCAACAATGTAATGTACTGTGGGGCTTTGGGTCACACAGTATCAGTTGACCTGGAGACTGAGATTAACTACACAGGCAATCAATTAATCAACTGTGTCTATGTGATGCAGCCCCAAGTAAAAACTCTAAACACAGAGGCTCAGATGAGTTTCCCTGGCTGGCAATACACCATGCATATTATCAAAAACCAACATCCTGACTCTGCCGGAAGAGAGCAAAAGAAGATCCAAGTCTGGTAATTCCTTGGACTCTGTCCTATGCACTTATTTCCTGGTTGGCTAAAATGTATCCTTTTCTTGTAATGAAGTATAATGAAGAGTATAGTAGCTTTTAGTGAATCTGTGAGTCCTTCTTTATCAAAAGTGAGGGTGATTTGGGGAAACTTTCAGACTTGTAATTGGTGTCAAAAATTAAGGCAGTCTGGTGAGAAATGTGCTGCCTCTACCTCAGCAGTTGGCTTAAGTTCATGCTGAGACTTTGTATTTTTTTCATTTGTTTGAAGCATGTTCATATCTGCTCATTGAAGCATTTTGTGATGGTTCCTTTAAAATCCTTGTCAGATAAATCTGTATCATCCTGCTGGTGGTATTTATTAATGGTCTTTTCTCATTCAAGTTAAGATTTTCTGGTACATCCTATAAGTAGTTTCAATTGAACATGAGCCTTTTGGTTAGGGACCACCAGCTCTTATTTAAATGTGTTTTAGAAGGTCACTTCTGACACTGCTCAAGCAGGGAAGAAGGGCATCACTTTATTAATGCCAGGTCAGGATGAAAGTCCAAGTTTCAATCTTGTCATACATTGAACCCCCTGGAAATAAGGGCTTTCCATTACTGTTAGAAGAGGGGTGTATCTTGGGTTTCCCATGATGATTCTGCTGATAAAGTCTTAATATGAGGGAATGGGGGCCTCATTAGTGCTCTACACATAATCTCCCCTGACACTGCAGGGCTTTGGTCTTCTTGCTCCTTTGATGGTAAAGTCCTGACTCTTCCCTAGGCATCCTCTGACACCATGGGGGTGAGGGTAAACACTATCACTCAGCAGGACTGAAAGTCCAGGCTCCCCACTTGGTCTTTTATGACACCAGCTCATGAGGGGGCATGGGTAACTTCATCACAGAAATCTAGGTTCACAACTTGGCCTTTGCTGGCAGGGATAGGTTAGGGCTGCAGGTTTTTCTGGGGCATTTGGCAGGAGTAAGGCATTTATTGTCTAAAAGTTTTCTATCTTTCCAGGTTGCCCCTTTTCTGGTCCTTTTCCCTAAAGAGAATATCCTTTCCTTGGGGTTTCTTTTGTCCCCACCCATTGATGTTTTCATGTTTCTGGAGATTACATCATCAAGGTTTTTGACATATAAGGTCATAGAAAAGGAAACATAAAAGGAAAATAGAAAACAACAATAAAAATAACAAAAATATAGGACTTATGGCTGTGTTTTGCTCATGCCCTGTGTTCCCTAGCCTGTCTGCCATCTTTTACACATCTTTTACAGGCTCATGTTTGCTTCATATATAATGTCCAGAGTTTTAGCTGAATTCTGAGTTTTAGCAGGAGGAAGAGAGAAAAGTATGGCTAAACCCTTTTATATTTTTCTTTATTGTCTCACAACCACACTTACAGAAAAAAAAAACTGAATCTCTGAGATATTACCTTATTTGAAAATTACACACTGGTAGAAAATTGACTGAGCTGGTGCAGCAGTTTATCCACTTGATTCTACGGGGTTTTAATTGAAGAGATTACAAAAGTACAAAATGAATATAAATAGTGTACATATCACTGTCTCCTACACTTGTCTTACTATTTTGAATTTATATTATGCCATCTAGTAGATTATAATACTCAAATCCAAAGATTTGGACTCAAAAATGGAGCTGTAAAAAACATGCAAGGAATGGAGTTATTAGGGCTACCCAATGAGTATAACAGAAATATCTGGTCTATAAGTGAAAGAAATATTCTTTTAAAACATATTTAAAAGTAAAATTATTTCAAATACATTTGTGGAGCACCTATTCTTTTCACAAACCCAGGCCAAAAAAATGTGTGTATAAAGTACTATAATGAAGGCCACATCTTCCTCAATAGTAGATGGTGAAATCTCTGGGGCTGTGGACCAAAAGTTCTGTAACCATAAATGGCTCTTTTTGGTACTACCACAGCATTCATTCACTCTGTTATCTTTACAAGCACTATCCTGAGTGCCTTTCAAAAACACGAACTATGTTTATTTCATATTTTAATATTTAGGGCCTCACATTCCCATAAATAAAATACATAATTACAATTTGTTTACTTTATAAAAAAATGCCTGGGGAGAATTTCACATTATAGTAGCAGTGTAATTTCTCTAAATTCAGAAATGGTGCTTGGTGAAGTGGTATGGTAATAGAAAAAGATATGTTTTAAAAAATATCAAATTCTGCTAATTTACATTTAAATGTGTCTAGGGAACTAGAATTCTGTATTTTTGAAGGACTCCTCAGATTAGTGTAGGGTCTGATCCGTTTTGGCTCTTAGGTAAGTTTCTTCATTTTACAGATAATCCATTAGTGTTAAATTGTGTGCTCAACAACTCAGACAGTTGATAAAAGCACAGATGGTGTTAAGACTCAGATTCCAGTGTTCTTCAACCACAGGCTTTTCAAACTCCTGGGTGAAGCCTTGATAGGAAAAAAACTACCTCTCTCCCATTCCAAATGATTACATATTTCTTCTATTGGAGAGCAAATACTTGTCTTTCAAAATTCAGAATACCATTTTAATCATGAAAGAAAGTGAATTATATGGAGATTTAGGAAACATATGGGGAAAAACAGAGTGGTCTTTCACTAATAAAATAATTCTTACATTGTGCTCACTGGGATTTAAAAAATCACTCTACGCAATCAACTTTGTGTTCAATATGGTATGATTTCTGTATTTATAAAAGAACTTGGTCACCATCTAATTACAGTAAAATATATTTTGCTCTCCACAAAGCTGTTCTTTTCACTAAAAAGAAATAGGATGGAAATTTTCAAGTATTATCTTTAGTGGAAAATAATTTTTAAATGCAAATAGGAAAAATGTTAGGCATTATGAGCTAGTGATCTGTTAGGCATTATGAACTAGTGATGGTGGAGATATTTTTAAGTTCTACTGGATTGGAAATCAGAGCTAAAAATATTTAACTGCATGTATAACATAGGCATGCTAATTTCTAGGATGCAACCTCCCTGAACTTATCAATCATCAATCATTTAATTTCAACAAGAAAACATATTTCCCTACAGCAGTGGTTCTCTTCTCAAGCTTTGGTACACATTAGCATCACCTGGGGTCTTTTAAAAGCCCAATCCAGGTTGCATCCTATATTGCTAGATATAAAGCAATGTATCTAGGGATGGGATGCAGGCATCCATATTTTTAGTAATCCCCATGACTTGTAAATGAAGCAAAGTTTGGGAACCAGTGTTTCTTTACATTGGTGTTAAATACACTATTTAAGAGTAAAAGAATTTTTTTTTTTAATTTTTCTTTTTTCTAATTTTTTGGCCACGCTATGCAGCATGTGGGATCTTAGTTCCCCAACCATGGGAACCCATGTCTCTGCGTTGGAAACGCAGAGTCTTAACCACTGGACCGCCAGGGAAGTTCCCAAAATAGATTTAAAGATATAAATATATGTAACATTTTAGTTAAATAAAATGTTCCAGTCAATGTTGATCAAATTTCAAGATTTTTTTAAAAAGTTTTTGTTGTTCAAATTGACTTAATTTTTCACTAATTAAGTTACAACCAATTGTTACAGAGCTGTGCTGAACCTGAGTTTTAGAAACGTGGTCTCTGAATGCTCTTATTAGCTGACCTACTATTCAAAACTTCACAGGAAATATTTATAAAGTATGGTTTTAGATAGCAAAGAAGCATTTTTTCTTTACGCTTAAAAAAGGCTTCAGCATATTAGAAGACATTTTAAAGTAAATTTTAAATGGAAATAATCCTTACGCTACTGAGCTTCATGTTTGATTTCAAATCATAGTTTAAGAACAAATCAATCTTGCTCTTTAAAAATAATCTATATAGTGTTGATTAGTGTATTGACTCATGAAAGAACATTAAAAATGCTGTTACTTAAAGGAGAAACATTAAAGTGATATTCCCTAAACAAGATTTAGCTGAAAAGTGAACAGTTATTTCATTTGGTATGTGTTCTTTGCATCAGCATCTACCAAGGTGTTCCATTTGGTATCAGTCTGCAGGACGGTTTCCCTTGTCAGGAAGAGATGTTAAAGCCTGCTCTAGAAGATTCCAATTAGCATTAGCATAATCTTCCAAAAGGAAGGAAAGACTTTCAATAAGGAGAACTATTAAGTTTGCAGGAGGTTTTGTAAGACAGTCAAAAACATGCACCTATACACAAGGAGAAGGATAAATGGAATCAGTAGTGGATTTTCTACAAGATAAAATGTTTAAAAAATGAAGTAGTTTAAGAAAAATAAATAAATGTCCATTTCTAGAAGCCACTCTGACTAAAACAGGCTGGGTTTTGGCTTGTGTGACGAAGAACTGAAACAAGATGATTATAACAGCTGAAAACCAAGATTTTCAATGTTCTGCTATGATGATTATGGAGTTTGTTGCTTCATGTTTTGCTTATATTTTAAAAATTTTATTTTCATTGGGTGATGATAAAGCAAACTTTGTGACCCTCAAAAAATATCTGCTTTACTCTGAAGTCAGTTTTACAATATTTGTACAGAAAGTAAAGATGAATGAGTCCATGACAGCTCCGAAGCTCTCATCGTTAATGTGCTTTGTGTTCAAATTGTTTTGAATTTGTGAGTCTCTCTACTTTTCCTGGAAACTCTGAGTGGACTGATTTATGACTGACAAAAGATGACTGAATGGGCTTCCTTTAAAGAAAACTATCAATATGGGGGAAAGGGGAGCGGTTATAACATAAAATAAACTTGGGAATATACAAAAGTATCTTGAAAAAGAGTGAAAGAATATTTGAAAAGAGACAAGAGGTAATGTGTTGAGACCCAAGAAGAAATTTCTGCAATTTAGTCTTGTAAAGATATAAGGAAGTGTGTTAGGCAAGTTTACCCAATGCCTTTACACTTTCAAGGATCTTTTAATATTACTGAGAGGTTTTAAGAACCTTGACTATAAAAAGAGTTAGCAATCTTATTTACTATTTTGGCGATTATATTTGGTGATTACTATTTGGTGATTATTTTGGTAGATGGAAAAATGAGCAAGCAGGCTCTCACCAAACACTGAATCTCAGCCTCCAGAGCTGTGAGAAATAAACTTCCTTTGTTCATAAGCCACCAGTTTATGATATTTTTGTTATAGCAGCCCAAATGGACTAAGGCAGCCCTGACCTCATGTTGCTTAGAACATTTACTTTAGAAAAACTGCAATTGTAAATTCTGTCTCTGACTCTTTGAGATGTAAATCTTATCCCAGCCTCTGGACAGTTTTACAACTCAGGAATGTCTTTCTCAAGGACCTGGGAGCCGTCCCTTTAAAATATAGCCATTAAGAAAGATAGAGCCCTTCTCTCTCATTCTCTGTGGGAAGGTAGAAGCCTAAGTATAACCAATTAGCAAACACAGATGGCCTCTTGACACTGCTAACCTCTCCCCTGACTTGTCCTCCAGTACTTTTCCACTAGCTCCTCCCAGTGTTTATAAATGCTCCCACCTTTTGTCAAAGCAGAATTAAGGTCCATCTTTCTCTCCTACTGTAATAGTTTTCAAGAAAACTGTCTTTGCCTTTTTAATTTGTCTGTTGTGATTTTTTTCTTTGATAACATGGGCTGATTAACCTGGACTCTTGGCATGTGTTCTAAACGCCATCATAAGTGTTATATTGGTGGAGAGGCAGAAGGAGATTCCACACAAAGTAGAGCAGGAGAAGAAGGAATGGGACCACAGACGCAGAGATTGGAGTGACACAGGCATAGTCAAGAAGGGCTGGCAGCGAACTGAGTCTGGGGGAAGCAAGGAGGTATTCTCCCCCAGAGCATCCAGAGGGAGGGTGGTCCTACTGACATCTTGATTTTGTCCCTCTGGCCTCCAGAACTGTGAGAGAATTAATTTCTGTAGTTTTAAGCCACCAAGTATGGTAATTTGTTATAGCAGCCCTAGGACATTAATAGAGTTGATCAGAAATCATCTGTGTTTAAATGTATCTTCTTCAAATTATAATAATTAAACTATTGTAAAAATGTTAATTCCATCCAAAACATTTTAGATGGAGACCACTCTTTAATTAAAGCAATGCCATAAGAGTACCATATGTTGACAACTGTGCACTGTTTTCATAAGAAAAAGCAGTAGTAAATGAAAGCAATCGTATTATTTTGTTTTAGTAGAAAATGTGAAGTATTTTTTTTTCTAAGTACTATTGTTAAAATGATAGAACTAGGATAAGCCACTTAAGCACCTGTTTTTAAGGAAGATGCTGTTTAAATAGATTAATTCAGCCAGAGCCCTGGAGATACTAATGAAATTCACCAATTTAGGATAAACAGCTTCAGTATGGATTTTTGATAAGAAAACAGCTGCTTCTAGATAGAAGTAGTAGTAGCTAAAGTCTGAAGGCCATGAAATTTGTCTGTTCTAGAAGATATGATATGCAAGGAACAGATGGTTAGCATAAATAATTCAAAATCACTCTACAGTCACTTCTTTGGGTAAAAACAATGTGTTGAACTATGTTTACAAGGTTACTTGGAACTTTAAGCATACAATTTCTATTTCCATTCCAAGCTTGCTTTCAACATGCAGTTTCAAAACAAAACACAAGTTTTAATCATTTAAATGTTAGTCCTCTAAAATCAATATAGGCAGAGGTATGACATGCATTATATAAGAGCATTATACGTGCAATCATATGTGCAATCACGATTAAATATACCTAGGTCTCCAATGTAAATTTTGTTGAGGTTAAAATGATGTTCACTTACACCTCACATGTAGGTAAGTGAACATGTAAAACTAATAACAATGTTGATAACAATCAACAATGAATAAATGAAACTAACTTTTGCATAGCATTTTGCAGTTTATAAATATTTTTTCTAATCCTTCATCTAATTTTATTTAATTTTATATATAAAAATCTGAAATCACTCCATCAGTTAAGAAAATAAAATACTAGCCTTATAATTTTACAATACTACTCGATACTTTTAAAAGTTTTACATATCCCTTGTTAATTACTCTAATTTTTCTTTCTCTTCTTGAAAAGAGATTTAAAAATTGACAAATTTCTTTCCTGTTACTTCAAATTTTCCTACATATTATATTTATGAAGAATACCTTTTTTCCTCCCTCATGGAAGGATAAATATCTTTGCCTGTATTTACCCATGGCCACGAGCCTTTATAACATGATTCATAATCCCCTTTCTTTGGTTAATTAATATTTCCTATTCACTGTTTCATTCTCTTTGGTGTGAATATGGGTCTTGTGACTTTTCTAATCAAACATTTACCAGACTCTGTATTTTCCTCAGTCCTCCACTCCAAGTTTCTTCCTCTTCTCATAATCGAATTTCTTGAAAAAAAAAGTATTTGTTGTTTCTACTTTCTTTCCACTCACTTATTCTTAAGCTCATGTTCAGCTACACATCACTAATACCTATGTATTTGGCATATGTTCTCAGTCCAAAACATTTCATGTCAAGTAACTATTGTTGACAGTGGTCAAGAAGATGTCAGCATGAGTTTTCTGCTCTAGATCCTAAGGAGGCTCTCAAATCTCCTCTGGCAACTTTCGTGTTACTATTCTCTAACCAAGATTTACAAGTGTTACAGTTTCTAACCCTATAAAGCAGACATCGCCATCAGTCACTAATATATTATTCTAACCCTGGCTTCCAAGTTTCAGTCATGCTTCCCTGAATAGTAGGTTCTGTGCCTTGAAAACCACTACAGTTCTGCCCACCTACCAATAGTACCCTGTCCTCTGAAGTCAGCCTGCCATTATTAGTCAGGTATGACGCCAAATGAGGCATATAGATTTAGCCTTATGTGCTATAAATCAAATAGTCAAATTGCTTGCCTAACACCAGATAGCTATTCAGCTATTGTGAGATTTAGTAACTTTCTGGATATTTTATATGAACTTTGATAGGGCCTTGTAACTCTTGTGTACATCTTTCTTCCGAAAATGTTTAAACATGTATTTGTATTCCATAGTCAACAGTCAGAATAACAGTTTCCTGAACCACAAATTCAGCAGAGAAGCACACATCTAGGTATTGATATTGAACTATTAAAAGGAAGCTATGGATAAACATAATTAGGGACTTAGGTACTTCAGCTGTTACTGCTTTCTGTACCCACAGTGGTTGGCAACATTTAAAAGTAGTTCATTGTTCATTTGTTTATTTCTTTTCTAACACTTAGGAGAATTTTTAGGAAAATGTTTACACTTTGTATTTCAGAATCAATAATTAAATTTAAGCCATCAGTCTTCCTAGGGCAATGCTTAACTCATTGAAAGAAGCCATCCCATGAATGGAGTCTATCTAACTGCTGGGAAAGTGTCAAGGGCGCTCTTCACTGTACAATTTCTCTTTCAAACAAACACAAGCAGTGTCAGGCCTAGAATAGGCCCATTGTTATAATCAACAGAACTATAAATTGTATGTTAGCAAAGAGGCATCTCGTTGCCCCTGTTATATATCCATCTTCTTCTCTCTTATTCCATTATCCCTGGGGGTACAATGAAATTAAGAATAATCCTGAAATGTTACCTTATCCACCACAAAGGCTGAGCCTGAAGAAGAGGAAGACATGCCCCAGGCCTGGTAAACCAGAACATTTCACCCCAACTTCATCCCCTCTGACTGTAGTGATTAGTTCAGAGTCATGCACATAGTACAAATCAGAGCTACAAGGCCCCCATCCATTGCTTTTTTTGTAACAATGGGAAAAAATATTCTTTCTCTCTTAGGCTAACCTGGTAGGATAAAATTCTGATGATGCTGATAGTTATCTTTGTCACAAATTTGGAGAAAACTGGCCAAGATGAAAGTCCTAACAAAGAAAAGAAGAGATAATAGTTAAAGAGACAGATTCCTGATGATTGCAATCTGCTCTTCTGCTCTAGGCTCATTCTGCCTAAAATGAAAATCTGGCCATAGTCCTTCCCTTTAAAAAAAAAATGACTTCATTTAAGTATAAATGCAATATTTTTAATATTAAAAATAAACTTTCATTATGTGACAAATAACTAAATTGCCAACCTCATTTCTACCCTTTTCCTCTCTATTTTATAACCTGGCAGTCCCTGACCATGACAGGCTTTTCCCTGGCTAAGGCCTACTTATCCTTCTAGGTTTAGCTGAAGTGTTCACTTCTCCAGAAGCTCTTCCTCACTGCTTCTCATCAACACACCAAGCTTTATTTTTCTTCTTTACACCGACACCACCCCAGGGCATACCTGTGTCCTATTTATATTGGTATCAGATGTTAAAATCTCTCTTCCCAGACAGATTGTGAGTTCCATAAGGACAGTCTTCATCATTTTATATCTCTTCTGCCTATTCCTCAGTAAAGCTACTGTTTGTGATCATGGCAAATTCTTTCGGTGCCTTCTGCCTGGTTCCAAACACTACTTTTTCATCTTGAGATAGATTTTGACTTGGAATGAATTTAGAATTGGACTGGAATAGAATAGGCAGAACATGACCTCAGGCATCCTGGGGTTCACATTTTAGTCCCTACCCCAGAGAGGGTGTAATGCACAAGTCAGGGACAAGTGTTGAATTACCTCCCAAGGCATTTAGATTTTCAGGAAACATTTACTTCTATATATGGGTCTTAGCAAATTAGATATGTCAGCTGAGACATTGACATAACTCCCAAACCTAAATACCTACAAATTTTCATCATTTAGTCATCAGACGATGGAAGAAAAGGGTGATTTACTGTGAGGGCAGTTTGCCCAGGAAACAGCATCACTTATAAAATGCATTAACAGATCCACTATACTTAGGTATTATAATGGTAAATGTGGCAGCTGCAATTTTTACAAGTCGTCTTCCTATGGGCTTAATGATTCCTGAGAAATATGTCACTGTATTGACTTGTATTCACTCTTCTTCAATTTTGTACCAGGATCATCTCTGTAAAATTCCATTACTCAAATTTATGTATCATTCTCTCTCACTAAGAATATTATTAGACATGCCTAGACTTTATTGTGGATGTGAGATGAAGTTCTAACTCCCATTTTATACATGGATATAATACTTTTAAATGAAGTACAATTCATTAAAGGAAGTATATGTTTATTCAAGAATTATTTTTTAAAAAAATACCTGTGTTTGTTTCTCCAAAAGAATATGGGTGGAATTACAATGCAGAGAGAACAAAGAACATTTTTAAAAGACATGCATTACAAATGTATTCTCTTTTTAAAAAATCTATTTCTTACAGTTTCAACTAACTGGATTCCTCTGCAGCTCTCCACCCTCCTGGGAAGGATTTTCACATCCTAGGATGTTATCATCAAAGCTAGCTTAGACTTTTAAAATGCTGAGAAATTCAAGCATTGTTTTAAAGATTGTTGAACAGATGTAGTTTCCCCTAAGAGACTTTCTTGATGGTAAATACCTTGTATTTCATCTAAAAACTTCAAAATATAAGTATTCATTTTAGCAGAAAGTAAGACATCAGGAAAGAAAAAAAATTATCAAGGATGGAAACTAAGGACATGTTGGCACTTATCTGTGGCTTCTCTTACTGCACAATTTGAAATATACTTTAAACTGAAAGATCAGTTTTTATTTTAAAAATTTTTAAATCTTTATTTTAAAGATCAGTGAATATTTTTCACAGAAATAAGAATACCCAATCAGAAGTAGCATAATATATTGAAAATTGGCATGTATAATATATACTTGGGTTTGAGGGCAATTAAATACAATTTCTAATTACATTATATAGTTGTAGTCCTTTTCTAAAAAAATTAAAATGTTAAATTCTTGGGTATACAGATGTCATTTCAGACTGGGCATTAATCTGCAATAAAATGTGAATTAATTAAATTGATATTGAATAAAAGCTAATTGAATTTTGCCTTGATAAAACAGACCCCAACAAGACTTGAACAGTCAGGACAAACTTTCTAGATAAGCAAGATTCCAGCTGATTTTTCTCATTCTGTGCAGAGTAGGTTATACCTGAAGTGTCTGTAAAGCAAACTTTAAAAGGAAAATTGAAAATAGATATTGAGTATCATAATGCAGAAATTTGAAACCACATAATAGTAATAAGAAATGTTTAGCCTATAAAAAGAAGACTCTATGGTAATAAATTATTTCACTTCAATGCTTTTAAAAACTAACACTATCTAAAATTTTAAGTGGCTGCCATCGGAGAGCAAAAGTGATCTGGTCACCTTAGGAAGATCGCCCATCAATGTTCAGAGTATTATATAAGTGGAATTCAAATATTGGATGGGTAGGACATATTATTTGATTTCTAATATATTCATCCAACTTTGAAAGATTGTGATGCTATGAGGAGATTTCAGAGTCTGTCTGTGAAATAACCCAATATACCATCTATCTCATAGCTTGGGTTTTCCCTTGCATTAATTTATACAATATAAAATCTCAATACTTAAAGATTTATTTAGAATAACAAGTAACCTCCCTTAAGAATAAAAATAACTATCACTTGTTGGACATTGGCATGGATTAGTTCAAGCTAGTTGTTTTCCTTCTTAAACACTGACATAGTTCAATCTGGTGAATCCACGTTTTTCATAGGAAGTGTGATAGACTTTATGACTATTTACCCATAGTTGGTAACTTTTTTGCAACGTCCTTCCCTGTGGATGAATAATACATCCCTACTCTATTAAATTCAGGATTGGTCATATAACTTCCTTTGGCCAGTAAAATGTGAATCTACATCATGTATGCCACTTCTGAGCAGAAGCTTTAGAAGCCAATGTGCCGTTCATCTCTGTCTCTTCTCTGCCTGTGATGACTATGACTGTTCAAGTGAGAAACTATTCTGTCAGCCTGGGTCTCTGATGAGTAAGGAGCAGAGGGCAGCTGACTTGCAGTACACATGCAGGGCAAAGGCTAAATCAATGTATGCAGTTGTAGAGCTCTAAGCTTCTAGGTCATTTGTTACCTTGTCCGTTCTGGCTGATATGAACAACTGGAGTTGGTAAAAGACTATTCTGAGCATTATGCATTTTCAGAAGCAGACTACGTCCTTGGCTGGGGAGAAAAAATGATGGGGTCAAAGTTGGGGTATGGTTACATATGAACCTAAGGAAAGCCATTTAAAAAAGCCAAGTGTAAGCTTATTATAATTCTAAATATGTTTAGGGCCAGGCCTACAGCCAAGAAAAGGATACATCCTTTCCCTCCAACTTCTATACGTTGAGCTTCATGACCTTTTGCTTCTAAACCCAGAGCAAAGGTTAATACTATAGTGACACCATGTACTTCTATTATGAGTTACATAAGCCTTAAGGATTTAAAGTAGGAATGAAATGCTAAGATGGTATTTTCTTGTATGAAAACTTTAAGACAAACTATAATTAGATAATCACCCAGTGAGGAACAAGAGGATAGGGAAAAACATTAGGCTAGAAAGATATCCTAATGTGCTTCGGTGGGTAAGTTTACCCATTGCCTAGAGCAAGACTATCCATAGCCTAAAATAATCTTGCAAGTGAGCAATTTTTGATTTACAGCTAAATTAAGGCTCACTGCTTTACTCAATGAGTTATATGTAGAAACACAGAAATCATGGAATGTTATTTTATGTATACTGAGATTAAAGTGTAAAAGGGCGATGAAAATTACTAAAATCAATATGGAGCTCTTCACAAATTCCAGGGAAACCCTAGTATGGTTTATGACAGGGTTCTGGTATTTGCCCTATTCTGCTCAAACAAACAAACAAACTGCCAATGATTAATAAGAAATCATAAAAGACAATTTTAGTCCACGATGTCATCAGAATCCAAAAAGAGCTCAAGGAGTGCAACAATGGCAGAAATATCCAAACAAAGTTAAATCCAGCATTTACTTCAAAAAAGTGTGTGTGTGTGTGTGTGTGTGTGTGTGTGTGTGTGTGAGAGAGAGAGAGAGAGAGAGAGAGAGAGGGGAACTGACTGGCCAGCAGGTTATGCAAAACATACTTAGAAAATTTTGCTCACAACTCAATGTGTATGAACAGTATGACATAACTGCCAAAAAATTAATGGATTCTTAGTCTGCATTTATGTCTGGAATAAAGGAGGTAATTATTTTATTTTATTTTACACTAATAAAACCACATTTACAGAACTGTGTTCTATTCAGTTCTGAATTCCACTGACAAACCACAATTACCCCTGAAGGATTATAAGAATGGTTAATGGTTTATAAATAAAGGATAATCTAAGAGAGTGGGAACACTAAATTCGCTAGTACAAACACATGGCAGATGTGATAGTTTGCAAACACCTGAAGGCTGCCCTGTGGAAGAGGGAGTAGACGTTTGCACTAGTACAGAGAAGGAGACTAAGGCTACTGGACAGAAGTTAAAGTTACAGATATTTTAGCACACAGCAACATCATGCTATTTTTACAGAAAAGTGAGGAATAAATAAAATTTTAAAATAAATAAGAGTCATCTTATAATTAGAGCCATTCAAACTCATACTCTTCAGCTTCATAATATACTAAACTTCCCATATCTAGAACTTGAAGTTAAATAATCAACACTAAACTGTATGAAGCGAGGATTCTTCATCAGGGAGGTTTGACAAACTGGTCACTAAAGAATCCATTAGTTTTAAAAGGTTGAGGCACGTCTCTACGCTTCAGTGGTGTTTGGGGAAATTTATCTTGTTATTCTACGTGTGTTATCTTGCATAGCCAGTGCGACACATTTGGTCAGCCTTCCTGGGATGATGCTTGTTCAGAGTTCACACAACACAGCTACCTGACAACCTGACATAACACCACACATTTGTTTTGCTGCCAATTAACTTCAAGATCTTTCCACTAACACTTTGTCAACTCCTTAAATGCAGTGCTGACTTTTGCCAATGGAAGGGTGATTTCTTCTTCACAGCTAGCTGTTAAGAGATTATACTAGCAAGATAACAAAAATTAAATGAGACTCTCAGTGACAGGCCATTTAGCCGCAGAGCAGATGCTGTGTGCACGCTACAGGTATCACTATAAAAGAATGGAGGAGGTTGAAGGGACATTGGTTAAATCAAAGGTAATATATCTTTTACAAGCAGCTTTAATAATTGTTATGAGTCATCTGGCTATGCGCCACAAAATGTGCAGTTATCAATGTACACAGAATCTTGAATTATCATAACAGTAATGAAAAAAAATTTTTAATAAAAAGTCAGAGATACAGAAATACTATTGTTAGTATAACAGCCTAGATTACTGTATTTCAAATTAGAATCTTGCTGAAATATAGCTAGCAAATATTAACAGTGAGTGAAGGTGTCCTGTATGGAGTTCAACTCACTCTAAATAAAAATATTATCTGTTTGGGCTCTAGAGCGTTCTATCATTCCCTAATGAAAAAAGCAAATGATGATGTATATAATTCACTGTCAGCATTTAGAAGAATTTAAGACATACAGAATTAGTTATCAATATCATATTTCATATACATATACAAAACTCACAATGACAATGTCACTTCATGTGTCTAAATTTATTCATTGCCTACATGTGTATTCAATTTTGATCATAAGGGCCTTATTGCAACCTCTAGATCATAGCAAGCCACTCCCTAAGTTAATATAAGCTATGACATACAGGTGAGGAATTTCCTTATGTAATAATAGCACTTGTTCATGAAAGAGCTTGGTATGCAGTGCAAGAACCATGCACTTTCGTCTGAGCTTGATTTCTTTTTGTGTGTGTGTGCGCGGCATGTGGGATCTTAGTTCTCCGACCAAGGCTCGAACCCAGGCACCCTGCAATGGAAGCTCGGAGTCCTAATGACTGCACTGCCAGGGAATTCCCTGAACTTGAATTTTTGCTTTACCACAAATTAGATATGTTGGACAAGTAACTTAACATGTGTTAGACCTGGCTTTCTTATCTGTAAAATAAAAACAAAATACAGTCATCATATTAGTACTCTGTAGGATTACTTTAAATAATAAAGGGCATAAGGTCTAAACTGCGTCTAAGTGGTCCATATACTTTCTATTAAACCCATTAAATAATGAACTTGGAAAATATAGGAAATATTTACCATGATTTCTTAGAGAAAGTGGTCAAAGTATATGTCTCATAATGCTCCATTTTAATTAGATAAATAAACCATAACACCAGTCTCTATACTTCTTTCATCTTCAGTGAACTAGAAAGTGTAGTCTTCTCATATGCAAGTCAGCAGAGGCTAAGTTTTCGCAGCATAACAAACATTGCCAAGCTATCGCTAGGTTTCAACAACAACGGCTTACTTCTTGCTCATATGACACGTCCACCTTGGAGTGGGTGGGGCTCTGCTGCCCACTGTCCTATTTCAGTGACACAAGCTGCCAGAGTCTTCACCATTTGGATCATCATCAACTGCTCTGGCTGGAGAAGCAAACCTAAGAAATTGTGCCTGGTTCTCAAAGGCTTCCTCTAAGAAAGGAATGAATAGGATTGTTTCCTCTCACATTTCCTTTATCTCAAGTCACATGGCATATCTAAGGGTGCTGCAAGGTCAATTTTCTCATGGCCCATAAGGATGAGAATCAACTATATTTGCTGAAGAGCATAACTGACAACTTTACATTCTATATCAATGTCATTAGGCAATCTGGAAATGTTGCTATGTGCTTTAAATATCTAATTTTAAAGATTTTATGACTAAGTAAAATTTTCATAGGTTATACCTTGACTTTGTGTTAATTTTTAATGCTCTATAAATAGATTATCTGCATGAATCCAAAAGTCCAGGTTAAAATTCATATATTGTTGTCTTCATTTATCGGTGAAATAACTAACAAAGCAGTTCATGCAAAAGACAGCAAAATTAACTAACTCTGCACCCATATAAAGAGTTTACTCATTTTCTTTAGCAAAATGATTAAATTTAATAATAAATAGGACATTCTCTGAAAATGAATGAGTAGAACTATTTGTTAGTTTGTCATAAGGGGATACTGTCGAAAAATTAAATGTATACAACAATGGAATATTTAACACACAAAGTACTGAGTATACTACATTAGAAGATTTTAACAAAATTTATGAGACCATTGTGAGGTAACTGTAGAAGGCATGAACACACTGAGTGTTGATAGCCTTTGTCATAGCTTCCTAGAATTTGGTTGAAATAAATAACTATTTTTATCAAAATGGCCCAGAAGTCATTAGAAAAGTCATTACACAGATTCTTATAAAACTGACCATACAGTAGCAAGTAAAAATTCTCTGAATACTCAGTATTATTTATTAATCTCTCTTCATCATAGTCTGTATTTATATGAGAAAACAAACAATACAACACTTAATGAAGTCACCATTTATTTTATTTTTATGATGCTGAATCAAAGCCTTGAATGATTTGTTTCAGACTAAACTGGATAGGTGACCAAATTATGAGTTCTAATAAATATACAGACTATGATAGCTTTAGAACAAACACACATATATATGGAGAGATAATTCTTCATAACAAATACATTTAAACTGATAGAAAAAGCATCATATTTTTGTGTTCTGATGTATCTATATAATCTATCATGTTATTGGGAGGAGAAATACATGGCAATTGTTCATGCTATTATTCAGATTTGAGTGATAGAAAAGAAGACCAAAAAAAAAAAAAAAGCCCTCAAAATGCTTTGGTAAAAAAAACAGTACAATATAACATAGAGGTAAGGTATTTTTGTTTCTTAGGATTTTTTTTAGAATATGCTTACTGAAAAGATGAATGGTGTCATACTTATTGTGACATTCCAAGAGGTGGTGAATGAGGTAGGTTGAACCAAAACCTCGGCAATGTTTGGCCAAACATGTATTTTGTTATCTCATTCATCAATCAATCAATATATATTGTGATATATAATGTGTCTACTAAATACGGCACACTTTACTAGTTTCTGTGCAATGATAAAAAGAAATATGATGTTCTCTGCCCTCAGGAAACATCAAACTTTTTTTAGATCGTTGGGATGATGGCACTGATCTAGGTACGGAAATACATCAGGCAAACTGGAACAGGTAGAAGGCATTTGGCAGAAGGCCTTTTGGGATCTAAATCAGGAATCGTTACATAAAACACCTGCTTGGCATTCTACAACCATCTTATTTCAGATGATGTTAAAAAATTAATTGAAGTACAAAATAAAATTTGGTTATGGCAAAAGTGATATTCATAATATATTAAATATGACACAGCCAGGCACTGATGAATCAGAGTGGAAACAGTGAACAATCAGAACAAACAGCAGTGAAAACCAAGATGGTTTTGCTATATCAGTCTTGAAGCAGACTACTGTCTCTGGTGCTGAGGAGATCTATAAATCACAGTAGAGCCAATGAACAGATTAACACAATAAACTCAAACATATTCTATATTGCGAGACTCACAACTGAGACTTGATATTATAAAAAGCTTATTTTCTTGACCTTACTCTTATATTCCAATTACCAAATGGTAGAAAATTACTGTGTAATAAGTATAAGCATATGATGGCCAAAAAGTTTTACTCATGAGAAGGCAATATTATATGTGATAGCTAATTTAGAATGAGAATTTTATATCTACTTCTTCTATTCTAAATAAAGTAACTGAATGACAAATGAGGTAGCTGAAGTTGTAAGAGGTTAAGTGATCAAAAAGCTTGTTACAAGCTGATAAAGCTTGTTTATCAGATGTTCCCCAATTTAGTTTGGACACAATTATGGGGACAGTGGGTTGACTGTGTCAAAGTTCACTTAACAATATATATATATCGCCTTTCCCTGCTAATATATAAGACTGTAGAACTTCAGATAGCAAGAGCATAACATATATTTCCATCTAAGATTATATGGTGAGAATATGATATTTTTAGTTGCTGTGTCTGAAAAGCCAACTGTGCCTGACATTATGTCTATTCACAAATATTCTGCATCTTCTTCTAGGCATATGGTAAAATGGCATTTCTCTGTTTCTTTTGAAATTGGGCTTAGCCATAAACTGTGATCATAAGTAATGGGAGCTGCTTTTCAGCATTTCTTATAAGAGCCAGTGACAATTTACAGCACTTTTTCCATGGCCTCCATGACCAAACCACTTCAGATGGTGACACTTCCTTCAGCCTGAATCCAGCAGTGAGGACAATGCAGTGCAAAGACTCCAGCTAACCTGTGTGGACATGTAGATGAGTAAGAAATGAACTTTGTTTTTAGCTGAGATTTTAGGGATGTTTATTACTATTGCCGTGTTACCAAGCTGATCTTGACTTATACAGAAATGGAAGCCAAAATGGAGGGGACAATCTGTGCTGAAGAAAGCAAAAGTGTAAATTTGTGACACCGACTTAGTGGATCATGGCTGTGTCAAGGTCACTTTATCAGAGGCTGGAATGATGACCATCACATTAACCAGTGGGGAAACAGCTGGTAAAACGGCTACCTGTCGTAACTGGGGATGACGATCACGTACCCAATAGACTCACAGTGCCAGGGACGATGCCAGAAAACAGAATGTTAGTTCTGATGAAAATGACTATTTCTGGCAAGGTATGGCAAGATATTACCCTCTGTCACAGTGACACATTGCTCCAGATGGAGGCTGCACTGTTAGCCCAAGTCCCGGAGCGAGCAGACGTCGAGAGGACTCCGTAGCTGACTCGCCATGGACAAGTGGTGTGAGAAAAAAATAAACTGCAATGTCATACTCCAAAGAGAATTTTTGATTGTGCATTTTTAAGCTAATTACCTAGATTGTGTATCTGATACACTGCATGAAACTTAGAATTAGTGAGTTTGAAAGCAAAAATAAAAGGGAATAAATAGCAAAACAATGAATCAGGTAGAGTTGAGGCAACTGCTTCTCAACCCCTAATATTAAGAGATAATTTATTTAGTTACAGTGGTCAAGTAAAAGTCAGTCTCATAACATGGATAAAATCTGGTGTGTGGCCTCCGTGTTTCTTGTCAAGACCACGGAGTAGGTTAACTTGTTTTAGGGAGTATGTCCAACAAAATGTGTAGGACCCAGTAAATACTCTCACTCGACAAGGCACAGATAAAGGAGTTTAACACAATCCCATGATTCAAATGAGAGAGGAAGGAAGGGAAATAGGGTGAAAAAGAAAAGAAAAAGAGCACATTTGGAAAACAGATCTAGGGAAAACTGGGTGTGGCTGTTGTGTAATAGGGAACAATAAATCTGACTCCATACTGGATCTGTTTCTTTCACTTTAACCTTTGTATTCTATTGCTTTTGCTACAAGTAAAGAATGTTGCCTAGAGCCTAAAATATACAGGAGCCATTCTTAAGGCTCTGACCTTCAAAGGTATAACAGTTTTCCATTCATATAGAGATTAAAAGTTGCAAAATAGAGAATAATATTTGTCTTATCCAAGGTTTACAGGAACATTGTGACCTGACCTACGTAGACAGCTGCAAGAACAAAGGATTCTGACACCAAGAAGTTTCAGCAACCAACTACACCCCTTCCCCTTTTAGTATAAAAGAAGCCTGAATTCTAACTCTGGTAAGATGGTTCTTTGGGACACCATTCCACCGTCTTCTTGCTCTGATGGCTTTCCAAATAAAGTCACTATTCCTTGCCCTAACAACTCATTTCTTGATTTACTGGCTTGTCGTGCAACGAGCAGTATGAGCTTGGACTCAGTAACAACTGGTCCATGGAACTGACTGAGCTCAAATGGATAAAAGACCAGTAAACTTATACATGAGTTGTAATGCCAAAGAAACTATGACTGCGGGCCAAAAGGCATGTGAAATTTAAGATTTAAAATCACCTTTGATTCCCAATGTTTTCCACCTTGCATTGTTCAAGCATCTCCTGTGGTTGCAAGATGGTTCTCTAAAGCTCTTCTGACTATGTTATTTTTTCATATCTAAGAAGAAAAATGTAGAGCACTTCCTATAGCTATTGTGGAAAAAGAGAGAATCTTTTGTCTCTCTGAGATACTCCTAGGAAATATATTTCTGGGTCTCATTGACCCAATTTTTCATGTATCTTGAACTGATCTTTGTAGCTGGGGGAATGGATTCTTGTGATTTGCTTGCATTAATCAGAGAGCAATTCTGGATCTCAGCATGAGCTCAATCTCATATACTGTGCAATACTAAGAATGGGAGTGGGAGTTCCTCAAAGAAAAATCAGGATGTTTTAGTGTCAAGGAAAGAGATAGAACACTGAGAGGAAAGAGTAGGTTTTTATTAAAGTTATAATATGTAAAGTAGACTGTTAGTTAAACTTCAAATGTTTTATTTAGATATACTTATTTTCCCTGGAAAATGTCCTTTTCCCATAAACTGGTAGTTAAATATCATCTGAGGGAGAAACTGTTTTCGTGAAAGAAAATTAAGAATAGTCTACATAAAAATAACAAGAAGAAATACATTATTTTTTTAAAGTTTGTAAGTTTAAAACTTACGAAAGTTAAGTATAAAAGTTAACCCAACTTTTATACTACATTTTGCCATTACAGCATTAGAAAGTTTATCCATTTTCAGATGAAGTGTCAAATGGACAGTATTCTCTAAAAGTAACACCTAGACAATTTCATTACCAGGTGGCCTCCAGCTGCCATTCTTGGTTCATCAAATGAGTATCCTTACATTTAATAGGACATGATGCTGATAAAGATCTATGTGGACAGCACACAATACACCTTAGATTTCCTATACACCAGTGATAACACCATTTTGCTAAAGAGTAAAGAAGTCATGTCAAAAATTTCTAAAAGATTTATGTTCTCTGTAAACCAAGCACTTTATTTTTTTCTTAAGATTATTTATTACTTGTATCATCATATTACATAGTTACAGCTTAAATAATTAAGTTTCTTATTCATCCCCAAAAGAATTGAGGATAATTCAGAATATCATATGGGAAAAATACCACATTGTTATCTATTTAGTGGTTTTTAAAATTTTTCTGGCAATTTTGGTAAATGGTTGCATAATCCAAATTAAAATAAATTGTGGTTTTAATCATTTAGATGCATCAGTAAAACTGTAAGGACTTCCAGTTTTTTCACTAGGTTCGAATCCTTGATCCAGATCTGGATAGAAGCTGTCTCTAAGTAATTGGTAACAAAATTTTTCTTTTTATCTAATTAAATATAATATATAAACCAGTTTTTGTTCGGCACTGCTACTGTGAGGGTGCTTGTGAGTTCCTTTTTTTTCTTTTTTCTGTCTCTATTTTTCTCTATATCTTTCCCTGAATTTTTATCCTATATCCTCTCTTTCACTTTAATCAATGGTATGTATATGCCATCATTATTTCTTATTAAACAACATTCATTTGTTTCTGAAAATGTAAAGGTAGAGAATGGATAGATTTGTTTAAAATATAGTTCTCTCAACCAATACTTCTCTCAGATGGCAAGATATGAAAAGAGAAATGCATTCTATTTTGGAATTTTCTGACATTTTTATTTGCAGGGTGTGAAAGGTATATTTTCCAGGACTGTTTTTACAGAACAAAATGAATCATATATAATCAAATAAAAAAATAGCTTAGCATTATATGTTAATCCGATCTACTGTTTGACTTTTACTCTTGGTGATAATAGAAAACACATACAACAGAAAGATATTTACAAACAAGTTATCCTGACCCAATAAAATTCGCAATATATTTTGTTTCATTTTGTGTTGTGACTGGCATTCTCATTCTGTATGGTTACTCTGTGCACTCTAATTTATACACTTCCACACGTATGTTGTAATTTTTGTTTAAGGAAGAATTTCCTAAATGTTGATGCATTATTCTATTTTTATAAAATAACAGATACAAACTTATTTCTTCCTCAGCTTCAGTAAAAATAACCTTCAGATACATTATTTGCATTTTAAATGCAAATTTAAAATTTAAAAAAATTCAAGTTAATTTGAACTAAATGTTTGAAAGTAACCTAAATTGCCAGCGCAATTTGTATTGTCTGTCTAGAATACACCTGGATTTGAATTTTAGGCTTGTAGATAAAAATACACAAATAACTATGTATATTTTACCTAAAATTCAAGGAAATCTCTAAAGAGTTTGCTTGCACCCAGTGTCACTGCTTTCCCAATCACCAGGAAAATGAAATAAGCTGGTGCATTTCCTTACCATCAAGGTACTGAGAATATAGTCTATCAACTTAAAGGTGTCTGTGGGTGGTGAGAACAATTTAGAAATCTTTTCCCAGTGCAATCTCTGCCTCATTACTTCTTGTATTTTGTTTAACTCTATGAGGCAAAAAAAGATTTATTTCTCAAAAACAAAACCTCTTCTTAAAACTATCAGGCATGCTCATGCACAGGTTTCACTACTTTTGAAAGTAGTCCAGTAAAAATAGAATGTGTTAATCAGTCGTTTAGTTCCAAGAGTGAATAAGTGAATACAGTTTTGCTAAAGAGCTAATGTACTAAAAAAATTTTTC